>NW_009623816.1:27660-30896 GCF_000690535.1 Cariama cristata
ATTTGCTAAGAGGAGTACCTTATGACCCGGATTCCATTTGCAAATAAACTCAAGATATTCTCTTCCAAGTGTCACTCTCATTTCCCTTATTTGTGTGCAAGGTAATGAAGTACCTGTCTTCTGGAGTCAGCAGAAGTCATTCATTTTATGGACAACAAAGGGAATGCTTGTTAGTAAAATACCAGGTTGAAGGAAACACAAAGCTCTCAATTACATAACAGGCTGGGGCTCCTTGCCCAATTGTTCTCGATTTGTGCAGCTTTAGCTGGGGCTACAACACATGACTGGCAACAGGATTTTAATCTAAATCGCTGATTTGGGGGAGAATCAAGCAAGGAGTGATTGCTGGGGCCAGCATTATTACTGTCCAGTTCTGAAACAGTACTGTATTTTCCAGCTGTGCACCAGACCAGGGCTTTCTCACAACACTACTATCCAGTAGCAAGTTGTCACCCTCTCTTGCTTGTACCACTGAGAGCCTTTCCTTACAAGTTATGGAATATCTGTCTGTAGGTCTTTGCAAAACAGGTTTTTTTAATAGGCAGTTCACTGGATAAAAAGGTTGACCACCCAATGTAACATATGAAGCAAGGTAAGTTACTGGGGAAGAAAAACCCGAAGTATTCCATGATCCCTTTAGTCAGAATTGTTTGTTAATTAACTACATCAGGAGCAAAATATTATATACATGTACCTATAGAGGTATATACTGGTGGGGGTAGGGGGAAGATATCAAAATTGCTGCTATTCTCCAAAAAAGTATATTGTGAAAAAAAACAAACCTACAGAGGTCTGGATTTATTATTTCCTGTTCTATAACACATACTCTCAGTATGAATATAAAGGAACATGTTTTGTTCCCTACTCATATTGCAAACAATCTAGAATCTGAAAGTCAGGCTGGGTTCTTTTTCCTGTGCACGTTGTCATCAATATTAGAGGCTTTCCAGTTCAAATTCAGCCTCCACCTCTACAATATCAAGATCTCCAAAATATGCCTTGACATGTACGCAATTTTAGAACTGTCAACAAATTTGCACAATCCTAATTCATTGGAACTGCAGTCATCATCCTTTACCTATTGCCTGCCTGGGGTTTTGGGGTTTTTGCAGGACAACTAAGTAGAGCAAAAGGAACCAAACATTTTTGGTTTGAAACATATACCATTATCTTGAATAGAGGAAAAATTCTTCTTTATTCACTCTTAAAAGTAAAAATATGGTTTACCGTTTTCTCTGCCCACACTTGTAGTTTGTGTGTATTCAAGAAATAACTTTGATGGTTCTAGCACATACTTATGATGTCAAGGCTAGCCTATTCAAACCTTTGTTCATTTAAGTGTATTAAAGCAATTCTCACAGTCCAAAAAAACCACAACCAACCTGGAGATGCATCCGTTGCACACTTTATCTTAGCCAACTCCTAGCCCCAGTAGATAAACTACACTTCCTCCTCCATAAACAATGTAAATAAACTCAGTTGTTAACCCTGACAACTTCCAGATCACCAAAGTCAGGAAGTTCAATGATTGTAGCTCTTAATTCTGCAGTGCCTTACCCAGGGAACTGCATTGCAATAGTTTGTCTTTATTCCTAAAGCGTAAAAAGAGCTGACCTACTGAAATTTAAACCTATAGTTTTGTTTTTAGTTCAAATATATAAAACAGAGTTCTGTCACAGAACTGTTAAGAAAGATATCTCAGGACTTCGGAATACTGAGAAATCATCAGTCTCTCTAAATTATTCTTCTGGTTATCCGCATACTGCTGAGTTGAGCTACCATTTTCGTATGTATTGTGCCATTCCTTTCTTAGCCTATTTCATTTTTCAAAACTCTATCAGCCACTTCGTCATCTTCATTAGAATCACTGTCAAGACTGGAAAGCATGAAAGGCTTCAACTAGCATCTTCCTAAACCAAACCCTTTTGTGCTTTAAGTTGCTAGTGATCTCACAAACTGTACGTAGGCTCAAGCAGTGAAATATCAAGAGCATAATTCTTGCAAATTTTTGAATATCATAAAGTCCTACTGTGCATATCATCCAGACTGTTATGATGTTACTTCTGTCTTTTGATATGGCAATCAACAAACATTTATATCCACATGTATAAAAGACATGAATAAAAGATGAAAGACAAATACAACTACACAGATCTAAAAGAAGATCCAATACATATAAGCATTTAGGCTATATTTTTTTTCTATATCTCTCTGCCTAGTCCATCCAATCAAAGATAAAATCCTGTTGAAGGAGTGCCTTCATCAATTCTCCCAAGACATATTTATAATCAGAACTAAATTAAAGCAGGTCCCTTTTTTAATCTCAAGGTGATTTATGGCAATATTTCATGTTCCTAATCAAAAAGCACTTGAAAACTTTTGGGGAGGCACGATCTTTTCACTTGAAAGGTAGCAATGCTGTTACAAGTAAAGTTATACAAGGACATTAGAATCAGAACAAGGTTCTTCTGTGCCCACAAGTCCACCTTTCCCTCTCAGTTCATCTTTGTAAAGTGCTAATCAACAAATCAACAAAGATGTTGCAGAGCAAGACATCCATGCACGCAGATATAGCTATGCAGTTGTTCACAAAATTAAGGATGAAGAATAGAATACATGTTGGAGAGCGAGAGACAACAATGGAACAAGAAGTCTTTCAGGAAGTATGTAAATGGACTTCACAGAATGCCAAGCTGACTTTCTAGCAGCGTTATGTGCCCCCTTCACTTTCAGTCTGTCCTGTTGACATCTAACTGGGAGTTGCTCAATAGTCCATGTTATTCACTTTAAAAATGTACACCGAAAGTAACAGATAGACCACAGCCTGCTGAAAGACACCACAGTGTTTCCTGAACTAGGAAAACATGCTAACAGGACCACATAATCCAAAGATTCTTACCAAAGGAAGTTAAATATATAAATTAACTATTTTTTTTAAGCTATTCATGTAACTGTGAAATAAAGATCACTCTTTGCAAGAGGATATTATATGTAAAAACTCCACAAAATGTGCTTTAAGTGATGTTGTTTTTAATGAACGCTAAATTTTATATGTCACATACTAATAGCAGTTAGTTCCTCTAGTGGGTAGACCTAGAACGTCATGGGGTTAAATGCAAAAAAACCAAAAAAAAACAAAAAAACCAAACACCCACCACTTTGTGATTTAGAAAAATCAAAGGTGAGGTTTCTTCCTACAGCTCCCAAGGATCTTCCTGAATAAACCAGTAAAATTT
>NW_009623817.1:0-44864 GCF_000690535.1 Cariama cristata
GGGGTTGTTGTGACCCAAGTGCGGGACCCTACACTTGACCTTGTTGAATCTCGTGCAATTGGCCTCGTCCCATCGATCCAGCCTATCCACCCTTCCTACCCTCAAGCAGATCAACACTCCAGCCCAACTTAGTGTCATCTGCAAACTTACTGAGGGTGCACTTGATCCCCTCATCCAGATCATTGATAAAGATTTTAAACAGAACTGGTCCCAATACTGAGCCCTGGCCCCAACACTCAGTTTGTGACGGACCACCAACTGGATTTAACTCCATTCACCACCACTCTTTGCCAGCTGCCAACTGGATTCAACCCTATTCACCACCACTCTTTAGGCTTGGCCATCTGGCCAGTTTTTGACCGGTCAAGGAGTACATGCATCCAAGCCATGAACAGCCAGGTTCTCCAGGAGAATGCTGTGGGAAACAGTGCCAAAGGCTTTACTGAACTCTATGTAGATGACATCCACAGCCTTTCCCTCATCCCCTAAGCAGATCACCTTGTCATAGAAGGAGATCAAATGAGCCAAACAGGACCTGCCTTTCATAAACCCATGCTGACTGGGCCTGATCACCTGGTTGTCCTGTACATGCTGCATGGTGGCACTCAAGATGATCTGCTCCATAACCTTCCCGACATGGAGGTTATGCTGACAGACCTGTAGCTCCCTGGATGCCCCTTCCGGCCCTTATTATAGGTGAGCATCACATTTGCTATCTTCCAGTCAACGGGGACCTCCCTTATTAGCCAAGACTGCTGATAAATGATGGAAAGTGTCTTGGTTAGCACTTCCGCCAGCTCCCTCAGTACCCTTGGGTGGATCCCATCCAGCCCCATGGACTTGTGTGTGTCTCCATGGTGTAGCAGGTCACTAACCATTTCCCCTTGGACTATGGGGGCTTCATTCTGCTCCCCATCCCTCTCTTTTGGCTTGGGGGGCCTGGGTACCCAGAGAACAACTGGTCTTACTATTAAAGACTGAGGCAAAGACAACATTAGGTATCTCAGCCTTTTTCACTATGTTTCCCCCTACATCTAATAAAGGATGGAGATTCTCCTTAGCCATCCTTTTATTGCTAATGTGTTTATAGAAACATTTTTGTGGTCTTTTACAGCAGTAGCCAGATTAAGTTCTGGTTTGGCTTTGGCACTTCTAATTTTCTCCCTGCATAACCTCACGACATCCTTGTAGTCCTCCTGAGTTGCCTACCCCTTCTTTTTTTTCCTGAATTCCAGCCATAGCTCTCTGTCCCGCCAGGCCAGTCGTGTTCCATGCCACCTTGTCTTTTGGCACATGGGGACTACCTGCTCTTGAGTCTTTAAGATTTCCTTCTTGAAGAATGTCCAGCCTTCCTGGACTCCTTTACTCCTCACGACTACCTCCCAAGGGACTTTGTGAACGAGTCTCCTAAACAGGTCAAAGTCTGCCCTCTGGAAGTCCAAAGTAGCAGTTCTGCTGACCCCACTCCTTCTCTGAGAACAGAAAGCTCTGTCATTTCATGATCACTGTGGCCAAGATGGCCTCCAACCATCACATCACCCACAAAGTCCTTCTCTGTTCCCAAACAACAGGTCCAGCAGGTGCCTTCCTTACCAGTCAGGAAGTTCTCTTCCACACACTCCAGGAACCTCCTGGACTGCTTCCTTTCTGCTGTATTATATTTCCAGCAGACATCTGGTAATTCTTACCCCAGTGGGGCTTAAGCCTGTGTCTTGGAGAAATTTCTTCAAAGATCCTACTGGTCTTCTGTGCAGCACCCCTGATGCAGTGAAGCCCACTGACCTTTCTTGGCAGCTCCTCACGGAGCGTAGCAGTGCCTTAATCAGAACGCACTTCCCCAACTCCCTGCACCAGGGATGAGCACTGGGCATCTGAGCAGTTCAAGCCCTAGATGGCAGAACATACCCTCAGCACTTCCATGGAGGTTGAGGTTGCCAAAGTACCAGAAAGGCTGCACTGGTGCCCTGTGCTGCATTATCACCATTTGGGAGCAGCTTCCGTTGGTGACATCTCTGGGATTTCTTTACACTCCCTGCAATCCAACTGCTATATTAACTGCTTTGCTTCTGGTTTTGCATCCTGATGGCAGGGCTCCTTGTTGCTGGTGTTCCCTAAGGAGCACCATTTCATCTCTAGATGAGTAGGAAGCTGATGCAAGTTAACTCTGCCTCTAGTGAGACTCCCGCCTGGCAGGGAGCCCCTCATGGTGCCGGTTAGTTCGGTAGTTCCCTGCCGTGTTTGCTTGCCTTGTGATCACATCACACATTGCTTCCTCTTGCACTGGTGTTCAAAACAAGGGTTGGAAAGTGGACGTGAGTTAGCCTTGCTGCTTTAGGACTAGGACTAGCAGTCCTAGTTTCGGGGTAGGCAAATTAGGGTGATTTATACAGGATATGGTTTTATGTGCTTTCCACAACAACCATTCAGTAAAGTAAATATATGTTGTTATTTTTTTCTGTAAAGTATTTTTAGTAAATCCTCAGTGCCTTTTTTATGGAATGACTAATGCATTTTGCTACATCTGAATTACATCTATACTGAGTCATTTTGTTTTGTAATGACATATTTAAATGTTTAAGTCTCTACAGAAATTAAATATTGTAAAAGACTTTAACCTTTTGTTCTGGAGGTTGGTTTGTGCCTGTATTATATCACCACAAGCCTCTGCTATGGGGAAGAACTCCTGTAAGCTGAAGACTAACAGAATGCTATATCACAAAAACATCTCTGGAAACCATAAATGAGCCAGTGTGTTTTTGCACAGCCAAAATTTTGTTTTTTTGAATCAGATCTTCCCCTGCTTTCTGTGTAATGTTGTTGCATTTAACATTTCACAATACCGTTGTTGGACTTTTGATTTTTCCTAAGCCACTATTCACCCAACGTTTCTAAAATTTTCCCTCATCTCTTCTCAGACTATAGTTACTTCACGTTTTGAAACTAAGGCTTTGTTTATGGGGAAGGTTTTGCCAGTGTCAGAACTAAGATAGTTATATCAGTGTTCCCTGCATTCTTGCTTCTCTTGTGGTTTTTTTGGTGGGGTTTTCTTTTGTTTTGTTTTATTTTGTTAAACTCTCGTTTAGGTCATGTAAGCTGAAAATAAATAAAAGGATCTGCAAGTTTTATACCGAGATAACTGTAAATTAAATGTAAACATTTATTGCTTGTGTAGACCAGTTGAACAGCCTTCCTTGAATTACTTTGTCATGTGTACTACTTCTTGAACTACTTCTTCCCTAGTCTGCTATCTTTCTCTTATCAGCTCACAATGCCCTTATAGTCCTTGAACAAATGCCTGTTATACCAGGCTGTCCTTATTTTGAAATACCTTACAAGCTTTCACTTGTGCTTCATTATCCTGGATTTGTAATCTGTGGTTCTCCTGATGTGTGGTTTATATTGCGTCTTTGCTTGTGTGCCAGCTCCATCATTTACTTTGCAAGCTCTTCAGGGCAGAGAGCTGTTCATCACATCATGTGCTTTCTGAAGCCCGTACCATATTTTTAGAACCAAAGAGTGATCATCAATCTTTGTGAAAGACCAATATCCCTTTATTCTGCTATCTGTGAATACTGTTTCAGGCTTCTCATTGCCTCCTCCAAGCAAGGAATTAAAACTAAGAACCACAGAAAAAGTTGGGTTTGTACTTGTGCAAATGGGTTGTATTGTGACAAAGGCTTTGAAAAAGAACCACCCCCCAAACAAAGAAAACACCTAGCTTTCACCATTGAGCGCGAGAGCTGGTACTGTACGTGAGAAGAATGGGAGATACTTACACACATTCTGAAATGAATGTGACTTTCTGCTCTGTGAATATTTGTATGTAAAATACAGAGAATGGGATTTTCAAAAGTGCCTGCATGATGTAAGAACCTTGCAGAAACAAAATGAGAGACTGAATCCACAGCTGAATGGTTAGGCAATAACCTGGGATGTGGGAGAGTCAGGTTCAAGTACTTGCTCCAATTATCTTTTAATTAGTTATACAAAGTGGAACAACTTCAAACAGGAGAGATCGAGATGTCTTACCCCTGAATACCCAATAGCCTATGGGCTAGGACAGCTAATACAGGATGAGCGGAGATTTGAAAATGGGTCACTCACCTTACTGATGACTGTTTTAACCACTGAGATATTAAATCTGATAGTACGTGGATTTCTCCCATCATTGTTTATGAGGAAGGATTTGCCTGGCTTAAGCAATTGACTCAAGGGAAGGGTTTGTGGTGGAGGCACCCATTAGAAGAATAGCACTCCCTGTCTCCTAGACAGTCTTTGCTTAGATAGCTGGCTTTTGTGATGCCTGTTTTTTGATACTGGCTTTCTCCATCCGTTTTAGAAAAAAGTCTGACTGTCTAATTTAGGGAGGGGATTGCATTAGGTAGCAGGAACTCTGAAGCTTAAGTGCTACAATTTGCATCTTCGCTACAACTTGTGCATCTAGTTGTCTGTCACAAAGCAGGGATGTACAATGGTGCCAACAGACCAAACAGAAGGGTGCAAAGAACTTTTAGCAGGGCTGACATATTAAATAGCAGACATAAAGACATTACGTGTTGTTAAAATGTATTTACCTTTAAAGGAGGAAACCATGCTAATATACTAATTACATCATCTTGAGAGACTGATAATTATCTCTACAGGATTCCATGAGTCCGCATCCATTTGATTTGTTCCTAATTCAGAGCCTTGTCATCCTCATCTGCAATCTCTTGCCCAGATGGAGCATGGAAATTGACACAAGCGTTCCTAATATGCAAATAGAGATCTGCAGTTCCACTTCAAAGCGGCAGCTTCTGAAGTGGGAGTTTTAATTATTCCATTTTGAGTTAGTGACTCTGCAAAAGAGTTTTTTTCTTCTGCTAGTGAATTGGGTGTTCTTTTTTTTCAGTTTTGTTGCCTGACTTTGCAGTAGGCATATCTCATTCTCTCTGTCATGCGAACAATGAAACGGTTGACCAGTTAATGATCCCTCTGTTTACTGATTGTAATCCATAACTTCCTCAGGGAGTTGTTTGTCCTGTTCTTGGGTTCTTTTGCATGTAGTATTTTATATAACAAGATGAGATTCCCCATTTCTTGTCCCAGGAGTCTGTCACAATCTTGAGAAACGAGGGCAGATATCAACTGTCCTATATTTTGTAGAGATGAGCTGTGTCTGCTGTCAGAACTTAAGTCCCTTGGACAAGAGAATGTGCTGATGAGGTTAGTGGAGAAAAGAAACTAATGAAGCAAGAAATATTATCATGTGACTGTATATTGCATGGCAGAAGACAAAACCTAAGGGGAACAATCATGATGGGGATTGATAATAGTTAATCTACAGGAACTGGCCAAAATAGCAAGTGATCAGCTGAGAAGTAGCTGAAATTTCATCTGATTGTGAGTAACTACAGAGTAGTGTCAAGTCAAATTTAAATATTTTGCAGTGACGTGTACTCGTAGAGAAGATCCCTGTTGAAGCATGAGATGCAGTTATAAGGTTTAGTTACTTACGGTGAGTTACACTGTTCCACTTTGAGTGGTGTGTTTTCACTTGATAATGAGGTGACTTAAGGACAGTTGAGGGAAGTGCACGGCAGTAGCACTCTCAGGACAAAATATTCCTAGGTACCAGTGGGTGCACTTGGGAGAGCACCTACTACAATACCCTGTGAAGAGGTGAGCATAACCTACTATTCCTGTGAGGCTGCCCACCCGTGCGTGAAGGGGAGGCAGTCACTCACTCACTCTGCTCCCTAAATCCTTTGCCAGTGACTCAGGAGCTGGTGTTTGGTGAGAATGTAATATATAAAAGGAAGAATGGAGGCATCCTGTAATTAGGGCTAGTAGTAAGAGAGGAATTGGTTTAGCATGTGATATATAGTGAATGAGTCAGAGAAATGAAGGAAAAGCGAGTTTGATAGAGTTATAAGAAGGAAAGTGCGGTACTGAAAACTTGCGATGAATGGTGACGAGATGAGCTTCAAAAGAAGCTAAAAAAGGAAAGCAAAGTAATATGAGAAAGAGGAAGGATGAGTTCAAAACCAGGACAAAATATAGGAGCTAGGACTGTAAATTCAGGAAGATGTAGGGAGAAGTTCGAATGGCAGGGAAGGTCTGATCAAGAGAGTTGGCTGGCATAGGGTTTATGCTAGCAGCCTGAAAGAATTCACGGAGACAAATTTAATAGTGTTCCAGAAACTGAGGAACAAGAAAAAAAATATCTATTAAGTTTGAAAATAACAGAAAGGAAATACTTGCATGCTTAGAGTGGTAAATTTAGAAGAAAAGGACTTCTTTTCTATGGTTTTAAATCTTACAGTAAGTGACAGTTTCTAGTCATGGACAACATCAAATTTCTGGGATTGTCAGCCAGCATAATGGGAATGTTTTTGATAGTCAGAAAAGTACTGATTTTTTTCAGTATTACGGCCAAACTCATACTGGTTTCCTGTGTGAGTAAGTTCTTACAGAGACAAACAAGATTTCTGCTCCATAACCTTTTCTTGTCAGCCGAGGCAATATTAAGAAAAGTGTATTTAAATTTGAGGCTAAGCTTTTTAATTCATTTTGCAAACAATATTTCAACGGTATATGTGAAGAGTACATTATTTAGCAATTACTCTGTTTTGTGCTCTTTTTCTTCCTATTGCTATGCAGACAGACTATCAGGTTGAACCTTCGCCTTCAGCCTTATAACTGCAGTTGAGGACTCTCATTTTTTTCCTGTTTCTTCTCACCCTGCTGTCACATTTTGCAGACATGAGTAAACTAATACTGCTGTCATACATCAGTCTCATTTACAGGAACTGTTATTTTAACTATGAACTATTTAAAAACTTTTAAAGTAAAGTTGGGTTTTAATTACTTCCAACAACATCTAAAAATCAAGGGCTTATGTGTAATGGGGGAGTCTATACGAGCTGGAGAGTTGGAATATGATTTCATTTTTAGTCATAATTTTAAACCTGGATTGATAATTTTCATTTAGATTTTTAAAAAGGCATTGCATATAAATTGCAAGAGAGATGCAAAACACGTCTCTGAATTTTTAAAAATTCTTGTGTGCTTTCCATTCTACAGTCAGCTATCAGATTGCATCCGGTATCCACCTTACTATTGCTAGTATTGTGTTTAATTACAGCTTATTATTTTGTTCACGGTTTTCAGGTTTCCTTTAATGTGGAGAGTAAGAAGCAAGCTGGTTTTAAGCAAAGATGTGGAAGTTAATGTAATGACCCTTAATGAAAAAGCTGTTCAGGTTTCGTCAAATATCTCAGGACTCAGTTTTGCGAGGCTCTTTATAAAGAGGGATGCTCTGGAATCAGGAAGTTGGGCTCAGTCGTGCACAACACACAGAGCTGTCGTAGCACAGAAACTGTCAAGACAGTTGTGAAGGGGTTTGTGAGCATCATAATAAAGAAACATGTTTTCAAACAAAGATTTTGAAGAAGGATTTAAGATCTATTCCCAGACATTTATGAGGACCTTTCCCACAGCAGGAGGACGAGGAAAGAGAAAGTGCAAATACATTTATTTCAAAAATCAAACAGGTAGAGTGACGGGGACTGGCATCATCAGTTATCTGCTGGCAAGAACCAGCCTCTTGGTGCTCTGATAGATAACAGGGAAGGTGTGGATAGACTCCAAGGATTTTGGAAAGTTGTTGGGAGGGATGTGTAGGGTGGTAATGTAGACAAGATTAATCCAGGCTATTACACTGCATATCCTGTCTTTGCAAAAATTGGTGACTATAGAGGAATGTATAAGCAGCTTAATCTAGCCTACTAGGAGCAAAGGCCCTTTGAATGCTAATTTTCTGATACAGTTCTGTTTCCGAGGCTTTGCTGAAACTGCATTAATAAGAAAGATGGAACCTATAAGCAAAGAGGAGGAAAAGAATTGCAGTTGAAAATATCCTTCTCTTTCAGATGATACACTGCCTGCAGGGAGCCTATAAAAACTAGGGAACTGAGATACCCTGGGACAAAAGGGTATGTTAGCATTCCAGAGTGTCCTGTGCAACAGAAAAGAATCCCTTGTGCATGTACTAGGAAAGCACATAGTGTTTGCCAAAACAAGGGAAGAGGTGCAAGCTATCAGCCAGAACTGGTAAATCAAGAAGGGTAAGAATGGAAGTGAGACCTGGGATTTAGTGGCTAATAACTCTATTGAGGGCTATCCCAATAGGAAGATGGATAAGAAAATATCACTAGTAATGACTGAAGAATGTGATATGTGGAAAGACTCAAGGGAGAAACTTGTTTCTAAGGCATTCACAGTCAAGTGCAAAATAAAAGGCAATTCCGCCACAGGGCACAGACTGGGACTGTCATACAGGCAAGGTGTTTTGTACCCACTGCAGTGTAAGTAAGGTAGGTACTCCCAGTTTATAAGGAAATTCAGTGGGCATACTGCAGTTGCACTTTTTTTTTTTCTGCTTAGCGCAGCTCTGCACCATCATTGAATTCACTGTTCTGTGTTAAAGGTGGAGCTGACCCTGATGAGGTATTGCCATCTTGATCCATATATTAATATAGATATATTAATTTAGTGAGACTAGGCTGTAAGTGTTAGCCAGGATATATGTTTTTCAACTAATGTCAATTCAAATAAAGCACGAGTCTGTACTTAAGAAATCTTATTGCTGTTTCCCAAAAGTGTAAAGGTTACATTTAGTCTTAATGAAAAATGGCAATATGACTCACATTGCTGTTTTGGAGAATATGAAGAAGAAATGCTGTCAATGCTGAAAAACTTTCTGAGGACAAGAATTTCATCAGCTGAATGAAAAAAAAATAAGAGGAGTAAAAATTGAAAAAGTCTGCTTGACTTTCTACTGGAGGTACACCCAAGGAATATGGAAAACATCCCTCTGGAAGATCAGCTAATTTTAACAACACATGCTGTATGCAGGTCTCCAAAGGATAAGTCACACTTTGCATTTAAACAAGTATCAGCTTCACACCTGGCATAAATGAACAGTGTTTTCTAGGAGCTGGTGAAGATAACACTGAATTGTACTTGGTTTAGGTTTTAGCCCTTTATTTCCACATTATGGAAAACATGGGTTTTAGTGAAGTCAGTTAACCAAGCAGAGCCATCCATGCAAGAGTAAACAGGTTAATCTGAAATCACCTTAGGGCCTTCTTCTGCTCCCACTGAAATCAATGTCTAAATTCCCATCAGTTGGAGTGGGATATTAAAGAAAAAAATGCTCTAATATCCATGTTAATGTATTTTCTAAATATGTGAATTAATCAGCAGCTTGGTAAACTGGTTCAACAGCCTGATGCATTTGCTGAATCAACCTTGCTAAAACAGATGCACCATCTGCCTCATGGTTTCTAATATGCTGTTAAAACAAAGCAACATTTTTATAAGAATAGTTACTTTTACTGTTACAGGCCTAAATCTGTGCTCAGGGAAAACTACTTTGAACAAGATGCTGTGTATCTCTAGTGCATCAAAATTAGCTTGCATATAAACTATGTTTGTGGCAGAATTTTAGTGTACATAGAGCAGAAGAGATTAGTAAATTTATGTACTCGCTCCACCACTGTGTCTTGAACCGTATTTTTTAGGTGTTTTCATAAATGTCTCCCAAATACTGTAGATTTTTTTGCTTTGTTGTATTCATACTTCATATATTGAAAAACTACAGAGAAACAAGATGAAGACGGGCTTCTGTTTGGTTGAAACCATTAAGAAAATTCAGTCCAACCCTAACGGCAAACTACAGGCAGTTGGGCTTTCAGAAATGCTGAAGGGATTAAAGTGCTAAATATCCATTATCTTTCTTCACTTTGGTACCTTGGGAAACCCTGTGAGTATTAATTTATTGCTGTCTTTATGAGCCAGTTTTACACTACTGGTAGCAAGTAGTTTCAATACTGATCTTTCAGTAAGATCTCCTTTCATTGCTTCTTTTTTCCCCATTGCACTTTGCAAAGCAGTGAAGGGGTCTTGGAGAGAAACAAAAAGGTGTTCACAGTCTTGTCTCTACCATAGTGGATAACTGGGGAAAATACAAAGAGTGGTTTTTTTCTGTTAAAACATGTGCAGAGTAAAGCATTTTGCTTGAGGTGAAACTTCTAACAGATGGGAACACCGAGAAATGCTGTTCAGGCTGTAAACTTTGCATTTGCGCCCAGGCAATTTCGTTTCTTCACCTGGTGCTTATTTACTTTAATCCCACTCTGTATATATTGTTCCTTTCTAAACAGGAGAAAGAAAGCAAACAGGGTAGGTCAAAGTCCATTTCTAGCCTTACCAAAAGGACTCTAATGTGCCACAACTTGTGAGGAGTTCATTTGGATATACCCCAGTATACGTGGACGCAGCATGTGCCTCTCTTGTGCTTACTTTCTTTATAAAGGTTAAACATCTCCAGCTGTGTTCAAAGTAGGGAGAAGAAACTGTGGAAGGTACTAGCAAATTCATTATGGGGGACACCTTAGCTACAATCACTATATTAACACGCTGCTTTTGAACCATGGCAACTCTGCCTTACCTTCAAACTGTTACTCTGGCAGAGTTTTGGAATATTTGAAACGTGCTGACAGTCATTTTCTGTTGTGCTGGCCTGGTTTAATAGGCAGTATGTGTCATAACTATGGGTCAGCCCTTAAAATATGCCTCTCTTGGCATTTCACAATTTTCTGTGAAGGTGTTGCTCAACCGGAGTCCCAGCCCTGCAGCCATGATATATAGAGGTGTTGAATCTCCTGAATCAGATGTGGGCCCTTAGGTAATTCTGAGTGCAGCAGAGCTGTGTTCAAACTAGTGCAGCTTCTGCTGCTGAATGATGATATCCTTTTTGCCTGCCCTTGCAGATGTTTCCAAGAGCTGTGTTTTATTTGTGCATCAACAAATGATCTGATATTTGCTAAGGGTTTGAATCCAGCCATTGAAGAATAATAAATGACTGTTTAGGTTGAGCTGAAATTTTGCAGCCTGATTCAGTTACAGTGGTGACTCACTTAGAGTTGGTTCTCACATGATTCACAAAGTGTATGGGTGACTCAACCCACAAATTTACTTAGCTCCCATGTTATATTCCCTCTCAGTGAAAAAAATTGGTTATAATAAATAATCACAGCAAACTTTGACTTACCCTGAGGTAAAATAAATGTGCGTGTTGAAAGGCTGCATATTTGTAATAATAAATTATTTAGTGAGGTAAGGATGAAATAATAGGCCATAGGAGTTGTTAAACAAGAAAGAAATGTGGCATGCATTTTTGGTTGATTTTGTTGCATAGCAGATGTAAATAAAGGAAGAATAATTATTTTTATCTGATGGAAATGCTCAGAGAGGCTGTTTTGGCAGTGTCCCTACTTATTGCTATAGCCAGCAAATTCCTGGCATTTGTTCTCTGAAATAAGTAGTTTTAGATATGTCCATGTCTGGATCAGACATTTTAAAGTGATGTCAATTCAGAAAGTGTGAGATACCTAGATTCTGAAAACTGAGTCTTTGTAGGATGTCTCAGGCTAGTCACCTCAGGTCCTGAAACACCTGAAGTTGTCTGTCTGAAAAGTCTTGACTGAGTTCCTTTACAATATCAAATTCACAGAGATAAGAAACTCTGTCCCAACAGGAGCTATAAGATACTAAGTTTTTCTTCAAAAGATGCAGCTGCTATCAGTGTTCCATAAGCATATGCACAGGCATATGTCTGTAGTGTAAATATAGTCTAAATTACTATGAGTTTAGAGTTAGCTGGAGACATCAGTGTATCCTTTTTTGGGTTGTCCCAAAAGGATATAAATATCTAGGTAACTACATACTTCTGAGCTTCTTAGCACTGAGTGACTAATCACCCTCCCTTTCATAGACAAAACAACAATGGATCTGGAAAATGAGGAAATTCTGCCATATCAGCTGACTTGGTCATTAAAAAGGTCATTAGCAAGCAGGACTGTTTCTTTACCTCACAAATACCAAATGTCAATAATATCCGTAAATTAAACTTCAAAAGTCCGTATTTGTAGGGATTAAATTACAGGGAACAAGTAATGTATGGTTTGAAAGATTAAAGTGAGAATTCTGAATTCTTTGGAAAGATAGTTCTTTTGCAGATTGCATCACTAGTTTGAGGAAACCTCACCATGGTTCAGGTACGGCGAGAAATTTCTGAGAAATAGAATGGATGGCATGGACAAACTCCCCAGAACCAAGGGACATAAACAGTAGCCCTGAGAAAGGGTACCTAGGAACAGCAAAGGGATTAAAAATATGCAGCTGAAGGACTTCTGTGCTAGAGAAAGAAGAAAGAATAGGCTAAAAAATAACCATGGAGTGTCACATGCTGAACCACTGCAATGCAAAGTCCAGCGGAGCATTTTTGTGGTACGCAGAATGCTGCTCTTCCATCACAAAGTTTGCCAAGCAGCCACAAGCTGTTTCGGGCCTCTTTGTAGAGAGTGAACCAAATGCACAAGTTAATTTGAACTTTCCCTCAGCTAAAGGAGAAGGTAAAAGGATGGCTTTGTGCTCAAACACAGAACTGGGATTTATTTATTCTTGATTCTGCCACTCTCCTTGTGCAACCTTGGGCCAAGTTACTCATCTCTCCATGCCACAGTCTCACCATTTGCAAAATACAGTTGATGGTACATATGTCACAATGGGCGTTTGAGGCTAAATTGTTTAATGTTTGTAAAGTGTTTTGGGACATAATACTGGGAAGGACAAATTACTAAATGCTGCAATGCTGCATGCAGAGTTATGCTAATTAGTGCCTTTTTAGACACTGATCTCTTACTGTATGTAGACTAATACCGCAAGCTGATCCAATTTTAGTCTATGGTACTTTTGACCTCACTGGTTCTGGGATTGGTCTGGAACAGAATAATTTATTTCCCATTTGGTGGGTATGGTAATTGATGAAATAGAAATTCCCTGGACTGCCCCTTAGGATACCCTGAGTTTACTGTTATCTGAGGCTGTGCAAGCTGGCCTTTTAAAAAGCCTGATTTTTGGAGGCGTAGTCTAACAGTTTATGCAGGGAATAGACCCACTACCAGTGAAAGAATCTCCAAAAGGAAGGCTCATCATTACAGATAGATATTAACAGAAGTCAAAGACCTGCCATGAGCTGGCTCATTTCATAAGCATTGCCCATCAAACGCAGTAACCTCTTTGCACATAGCAGCTGTGACCAGGTGCTGTGGTGTGTTGCCATGAGCAAATGTATCTTTTGATAGGTAAACCACAGCTACGTTTTTCTAAACTATTATTTTTTTAGTGTTTCTAAATGTGTTTTCCTATCAGCGCTGCTGGTAGATCATGTATGGAATGTCTTTAATTATCACGTATAACATGTCTGTTCTCCCTCTTATCGCTGTAAATGTAAATACCCATGTGGTTCTTTGCTGCTATGGAACTGTCGCAGCAGATGCGTTTGCTTTTTCTATTGCTGTAAACAAGCTGTTGTGACTGATACTTCTTTTCACCATATGTCCTGAACACTCCCAGTTCATAGTTACATGTCATTTCCAGGGTGCTTTGTAGGGTGTGTATGCCTCCACCCCATTTCAAAATCAATGTAACTCTCAATGGATTGGCTAATGACTGCAAGGTGTTACTTAGCATGCTGGTTTTGGCTGACAGTGCTACTAAACGAACAGTCGTTTGCTTAACATATCTTTCATGGTTCCCATGTGAAGTAACTTTTACTGACAAATTGAACATGCCAGTGGCTTCAGGTTTGCTAGTAAGCATTTATCTGACATGCCGCTGGCTGAGACCAGGAAGAAGTATGACCCCAACTTGTTGCCCTAAATATTGATAATTTTGCCCTGTCCCGTCGCCATATCCTATGTTTGTATTGTCCTCGTACATTTTATTATGCTGATCTCATCATCACTACATCCATCATGAATCTGTAGAGTAGGAGTGGGTGATGAGAACTAAAGAAAACTGTAATGTACCTGTAAGGGTGTTGTGCTGATGCAGTGTATAAGATGTTGCAATTCTGTCCCACCATGAGGAACTGGGACTGATGTCACATTTTCTTTCATTTATTTTCATTTATGTTATGTTGTTGGGTTAGACCATTCTCATCCCTCTTCATGGAATAAGATATGCAGCACCAAAGAGATATTGCTTGTGCACAGCAAATGTATTTACTTGTTATTATAGTGGGTGGACATGCCTTATTATTCAGTAGTGGTGTGTTGACCTTCCAGAAGGTCTACCTGGCATTTCAATAATAGCATATGTGATGGTACAGTATTGAGTGTGGTCAGGAATGGTGTCTCTACTAATCATTTTAATGAAAGCAATTGGCTGGAGGTGAACAGAAACTGAATTCAAATTGTAAACCTGAAAGAAGTTAAACTACAGGAAAGAGCATTCTTTGAGCATCTCTGTCATCTGACTCTTTAGGTTTCTATATTAGGTGGTTGTCTGAGCCTATGTCATGTGTGCTGCATTGCTGGACTATCCTCACAACGTAATGTATTGCTATTGGGAACATAGCTGGTGTGAAAGACTTTTTTTTTCTTATTAGCAGGTGGAATTGTTCACATTGCCTTTAGGAAATAGCAGGCTAGCTCTTACTTTGTTAGATATATGGCAGCAAGCTGTGTGATTATAGTTATGTAGCTAAGGGAGGGTTTTGTATAATTGTTCTCTTGAGGTTAGTACAGATATCTGCATGCAAATTTTTGTAGCTCCACAGTGGCAGGGGCAAAGCTTATTCATGTGCATGTAATGCAGCTTCTCAAGCATCTGTCCTTTTTGCTAACATAACAGTATAAGTTACAGTTCCTGCTCTTTTTCTCTCATATATGTAAAGTCCTTTAATTCTGGAAGTTGGAGTCGAGAGAACCACTGTTTGAACTAACATTGGCTGTGCCCTTGTCTTCACCTCTCACTCTGAGGGTATGATTGAAGATGCTGTGGTGGTGAATTTCTGCACTCAAATCTTCCATGAGTCAAGAAAAAAGATGAAAAGAGCCTGATGTAACTATATCAATGTGTAACATAGTCCCTGAGGAGGGTAGAAGATTATTGACGTGGTCTTTGCTACAGATGGATGTCTGTAATGAATATCCACATCATTTCTTTTACTCTCTGTATGAATATCAGCAACTTAGAAGCACTTTGTTGGGTTTTTTTTAGTATACACAGCGAGATCTTCTGTATGGTATCTGGCTATAGTGCTGTCATTTGTGATGAAGGCAGGTCTTAGTGATGGGTTGTTATTTGGGCTATGCTTGTGAGTGTAGTCCTGTGTTTATATGTTACTTTTATGTTAAAAGGAGAATGTCTGAAAAAAAAAAAGCCTGATGGTGTTGTTGCAGAAAGGAGTATGTTTGCACTATATGTTATCCAAATAAAATAATTATTTTATAATGTGTTGGGTTTTAAATGTATTTTGATTTAGTAACTGCTTTCTTGTGCTTGCATACACCTGATGGCCAAGTTTCTTCTGCAGCTGAGTACCGAACAATGTTGATTTTGGTTGTGACAGGCCTTCTTTTGCAGCAGTTTGCTGTGATGCTGACACAGGCAAATCATTTGGGTGCGTATGATTGCCCCCATTGCCTTGGGCACAGGATGTTCTGTTTTCCTTTGCTCCTTTTGTCAAGTTTCATAGGATAAGGGCTGTATGCTGCTACTTGCCTTTATGCAGCAGTTTGAGCACCTATGATGACAAGCTGTTCATGTCATGTCTTTCATAGTCACTGTGCTCCTTTGGTACCAAGGTATTCCTGAGTCTTTCCCATTCACAGTTGGATGTTGTGGTAGGTGATCTTTTATCTCCAGGTGCCTTTTTGAAAATTGCATGGTATCACCTGGCAGTGCATGTTTTTTTCTTCTTTTTCTTCTTGCCACAACTCACATCTGCCTAAAATAAATGTGCCAAACTGGCTTTACTCTTGGAAGAAATAATAGTTCTATGGATTGCTTTGCTTTGATTAAAGGGAAAGTAAAGTTTTCTTGGCTATGTAGCATATTATGTATCTGCAAAGTCCATTATTACATGAACTTTTGTTATTTCTTTGGGTCCTGAAATAAAATGTATTCCATAGGAATAGGCTCTTTTCCTGTCTTTTAAGATGAATAGTACCATGGTCTGGTGAGGGCAGAATTTAATGTGTGCGGTAGGGGAAGAGTGGCTCAGCAGAAATGGTGCTTACCTCCTTTGTTTCAGATTGGCGTGTTTTGCCATATGTTTGGGATAGAAATAGCCTTTGTCTGATTCAGAAAATGCTTAGCATTAAGGATTTGACAGATGTCCACCGTCATTCAGAGTTTGTGCTGTTGCTGATCATCATTGCATAGCACAGTCCCCACCACCTGCAAGGTAGTTCTTATGAAGACCTATCAAAAGTGCAGTTGCCTAGAATTTAATGTTGGCTTGAGAAACAGAAGGGAAAACTCTAATTATTATTTTTGGGGGGTTCCCAAAGTGCTTTTTGCGTTCTTGGAATATCTTAATATTGCCTATGGGATGACTTCCCTTTTATTTCTAGTCATTTATTCTTCAGATCCTTCCAGGTGCAATTACTGTAACCAAGTGCTTTTCAAGAAACTGTGTTCTTGCCTGCCTGTATGGCATAACACCTCTTGTTCATACAGCACAGATAAATGGAGGTGGTTTCCTTTTACGTTAGCTGTCTGTACAGCTTTTGCTGGTGGTGTCACACTAATCATGCATGTAGGTTATATGCTTCTCTATAGCTGATTCGAAAATGGTGAGAGAGTGGAGGTTTTTAGAAAACTCTTAAAAAAGTTGTTTTTCAGTCATCCTCTCGCTTTTTGGACAGAGTCATATTCTTTGGTTTCATTCATGTTCAGTGTTATGCTGGTTGTTGTTAACATATTGACCTTTACCACTCATGGAAGTAAATATGACTGCAAGCTTCAGTTTTCCCCATTGTTAGTATGAGAAATATGCTGTATACAGCAACTGACTGAAATGGGACTGTGAAGTTAATCTGTACATTTCATAGTTACTTTTGCTGAAATAAATAATTATCTGCGGGTTATGGTTTCAGAGCAGGAAACCTAACTGTAGTGAAAAGAAACTTAGTTTATGTTCATGAATTTTTGCTTGACATCTTTCGCTTTGTATTAAAATGTGTCATAATGAATAACATTCTATTTCTTATTCCTTACAGGTAAAACGAGAAAAACCAGAAAATATACCAGATTTAAAATATTTAGTAAATGAAAAATTTACTGCACTGGAGAGCAAGAACAGTGACTCAGATTTGCAAAGGAATGAAAAATATATATATTTTAAGGATCAAGTTAAAGAGATGAGAAAACAATGTAAGTCTTATTTTAAAAAAAATAGATTCTCTGAATGCTAAATGGTAAGATGTGATTAACTGCCAGTTATGGCTCAAACTGAGGTGAGTTTTCTTATTTAAAGACTTATTTAAATTGGTATCTGTATAGAAAAAAGACAGTGTAATTACCTTGGTAGTTTTATTTAGACTACCACAGTTCCTGCCATGTTTGAATACAAGTATCATGAAAACGTTGCTTCACGTCTATTCTGTAAGGTGGGCTTTTTCATTTGAAGACTTTTTCATTTTTTTCCTTAATTGATAGGATCTTCTGAAAGGATTAAGTAAGCTGTTTTCATTTGTCACTTAAACAAATTGCTTCTGTTTCACAACTTAGGATATGTTGCAACTCTGAGAAGACCTTTGCTTTAATCGTAGAACTATATTGTTGGAAAATGCTTACTGTGTGTGTTCTCAAGTTTACAGCTTCTATGCACGCACCATGTAACATTGCAACTTATTAAAATCTGTTTTTCTTAATTCACATGACTTATCAAGTGTTAAAATTTCAAACTATTTGTGCTTGAATTACCAGAAAAGTTGGAGCATGAACAGTTCTAGTATTTATGCAACACAACAAAATTGTATGCTTTTATTGCCCTGCACATACAGCAGCCATTAAAATATCACTCTGATGACTGTTGCCGGGAAAGTTCATAGGCTCTAACACTATTTGTGCTGTTCTTCCCCAATCATGATTATGTTTTGAAATCATATTATTCTGCTTGCTGTCCCTTGACCCCTGTACCTATTCCCTCTCACCCTACATTTTGATTTCAACATAAACTGGTATCTCAGGAACTTCAGGAGTCATAGATTAATGATTTATACAATTGGAAAATGATATTCTGGATGCTCTCCAGTAGCTCTCCTTGAATTTCATTTTTTTTGCAGCCTTATCCAAAACCCATTGAAACTAGCAGAAAGAATTTTCCCACTGACTTCACTGGACTTTGGATTACTTCCCTATGAAGATTTATGAAGTGTGAGCACATGCTTGACAAAGTGAATTTTAGATCTGATATCTCAAGACCCCCTAGGATTAGAGCTTGAGGGCTTAATATGTTTGTTTCCCATTTTTATGATTTTTAAGATTTTGGATTTGAGTATTAGCACTGATCTCTGAGTTTAATAGAGCTCTTGGCACTACTGTAAGAATGAACATACTAAAAGTTGCAGACCACAAAACAGTGTAATTTTCACTCCCTACATAACCTAAAATTATTACTGCTCCACCATTATGTTGTAATTCCTAATTTCCAGGTGTTTGTAACTGAGAAGATAAAATCTTGATAACTGACTTTGGATTTACTTTCCACCCTGTAATTGCCTGAGGAAGGGGTGTATGCCCTAGTAATATGTTCAGCTCAGGCTATGGGACTGAGTTCTAACTGGCGGACTTGTTGAAAAAAAAAACCAAAATAAATAAGCACAGTAAGATTTATTCTTAAAAAAAAAAATACGAGGACATCATTCTGCTACTACTGCCTGATATCCAGATTTGTCTTGTTAGCCACTTCGACCTTTGTTTTGATTGTGCATAGAAGTCAAGCTGTGCCCAAAATGAAATGCATGATGATGTTGGATGGACTACTGTGTTCAGTACATGAACTATCGATCAGCTGGGTCAGCTTGGGTTTTGTAGGATTCATGAAGTTTTTGATGAGATAAATCCATCCCATTTGCTCTTATTGCAGCATTTAATGCAATTTAAAACATTGAATGGAAAATTGTTAGTTAGCTTTCACAGTCTTGGATGCGATATAATGAACGTGTATTCAAATAAACAGTCTGGTGCAGCCCACCTTCTTTTGAAATGTATAACTAAATGGCACATCAGATCTGCAGATAGAAAATAGGCGGAAAATTCAAAGTTAAGTTTTTCATAGCAAGCACAATTCTGCTGCCTTAAACTTGCATCAGTGTTATGTCTTCTGCCTAAATAATCAGTTTATCGAACATAAAGTCACTTTCCTACTTTACTTTCCTCTTCAAAAGGCTCTTTTACCAGTTAGGCTCCCAGAAGTTCTTGAGTAATAATGGGTGACTGAAGATCAGTGGGGTCTGTTTATATTCACTTCTGTAAATTTGTTTCTATATGATAAAGTGACCTGGAATCAGTAAGACTGTCTAGTTTCTCTATTTATTGTAGTTATGTGATCTTCTTGCCATTACCCTTATCCTGCCTCTCTCTTTTTGTGTACTTTTGTCACCCATATCTAGCCTTTAAAAAGACCCGTGGAGCTGAATATCACAAATTTATTCACAAGCTTAAAAATGACAGATATCCGCATTCTTATAGGTTTAGGGACTCTGGTCTTAACATCTTTGTGAGAGGCTAAACTGAGACGTGTACTGCATCTGGTACAAAAAGCCTCTTCTCATTGTTGGGCTCTATGTAGTAAATTACTATGCTGAGATGTGTAATTGAGCACTGTCAATATTATCTAAAATACCACATATGCCATGGAGAAAGTAGTGTTACTGTAAAGAAAGAGTGGGCTCAGAGACAGGAGTTTCTGGGTTGCAATACCAGCTGAAATGAAGATTCATAAAATCTGTAAAAGACATCTACTAGTTTTGATAAACTGGTGATTTACCCTATAGCACACTGTGTGTACATGTAATTTTTTTTTTTCTTCTGTAAGGAGAACATTAAGGTCACCTTGTTAAATGTTGAGCAGCCGAGCTTAAGTCAAGTCGTCTGTGTATTCTTTAGCTTCTCCTGTATGAACTGTGATTTCAAAAGCACGAGTCCTACAATACTAATACACACAATACATCATATTATAATATGTCTGCAAATTTTGGGACACGCTTTAAAACTATTTGATATGAGTTACGTGTGTTGGTAACTTCATCAACAACTACCTGGTTAATATTTTGTTTTCAACTATTAGTCTTGCCATGTTTGGGCACAACTTAGTGCATAACTCCTGGCCTGTTTCAAGCACGCATATAAAGTATGGTCCAATTTTTAGCTCTTTCCTGGGATTTGGTTTTATTGCTAAATCAGATAAAATATAAAAACTCCAACCAAGTTTTCTCGGAGAGGCTTTCCTGAATTTTTTTTTGTCCCAGCCTTTTCTATCTCAAAAGAGCGGATGCGGTAGATGCTAAAATGATTTGCCTTCCATGATAAGTTACCATTAATCATTACATATCTTTCATGCAGAGTTTGACATTTTTATTCTAGAATAGCTGAACAAGGAATCATTATATTCTCACCTTGTCTTGCTACTTAGAAATTGACTAGGATTTGAAGGAGAAAAACTTTCTCGACAGAGTTTTTAGGTACGGTGCAGAGTGTGAAGCTGTTGAATATAACCTTATTTTAACAGAAAATTAAGAAAGCTAATACATTTTCTCTCTTGATGTTTGCTGCCACAGTGATGAAAGGGAGCTGCATGGTTGTTCCCTGCCACCTGACAGGTGACATGCAGTGTAGTAGGTAGCTCTAACACTTGAGGAGGAGAACGGCGCTGTATCACCTTCAGATTGTCCTCTTCTCTAGGCAGTTCTGCAGGTGGAGAAGGAGGCCTTCTTAGCTTTGAACTTTAGCAGCAGCTACGGTGCAGAAATGAAATTGGGAAAGTGCATCTCTGTGGCAGTAAGGATGATGTCATGCCTCAGAGCCGTTTCTGTTCTGCTCATCTTTCAGACAGTTTGCAGGCATTTTCCCTCAATCTGTGAGCCTTTATTATGCAGCTACTTTAGCTGGAATTGGTGCAAAATGATGCAAAATCTCCACCTCTGATGATATGTGTCAAAATACTGTCAGACAGGTTTTATGTGAGCAGCAAGTGATTTTTCTGAAGTCTGTTTTCAGAACTATCTTACATTCCTAAATTCCCACTTCTTTCTTTAAATGGAAAACATTTTCATTTTTCTACTGAAACCTGCTTAGAATGTAAGCAGTAGAGAAGAAGTGTTGATTAATTTTATTTTTTTTCAACCATTTCTTGCACCCCAAAATGGCTACATTATCTTTTCCAATTAATTGAGCGCTTGGAGGGATGTTCACTAAATTCAGTAATATCAGAAAATTCTAAATGATTGTATGTGTGGTTTGTAAGGAAAATTTTTTGGTGACCTTAACCCTACATGACTGATGCTCTCCTTACACATAAGGGTCCTGGATCTGCAAAGTGCTTAGTGATCTCCTTTTAAGTGAAATGCTTAAGCAAACTGCTTAAATTAAATTGCATGAGTAGATCCTTTGAAATGAGTGAGATTGCTGGCATGTTTCACTTCCTTATTGCAGTGTAACCACAGTACAGAACCTTGCAGGACTGAGCCCATAGGAACTAAGTC
Source organism: Cariama cristata (assembly GCF_000690535.1). Classification (NCBI taxonomy): domain Eukaryota; kingdom Metazoa; phylum Chordata; class Aves; order Cariamiformes; family Cariamidae; genus Cariama; species Cariama cristata. The sequence goes on from NW_009623817.1 coordinate 21,609, forward strand.
ATGATTACAAGAATGTAATGATTGCAGGAATTGTAACTTTGCATTTTGTATCTTCTGTAAATTTAAAATCCCACCTTCCATTTAAAGTTGTATTACCAAGTCTTTTTATTTCATGCCAGTATATATATATCAAAGGCATCTTCTGGAACAGAGTATGAGAATTTTTCCTTCATAAAATGAAAGTAAGATCTGTTTTTAATCTCTATGTATCGGTTTAAATTTCTGATACTCTGTGAAAAGAGCTAATCGGACGGTATAATCTCTACTCCTGTGACCCTAGCTGCCACTGCTGTATTTGCTGAAGGTTATTTAGTTTCACATTTGGTGCACAAAGGATGACAGGTTTCATAGCCCTTTTATAGCAGCTGATAACATGCACTTTGGAATCCTTGATAACTACGGTCTGTACGAACACCCGACAGATGCATTTTGTAGAAAGTGTTGAGATTTGAGTGAATGACAATATTGCTGGTTATGCCAAACAATTTAAGGAGTGAATCTGGCAAATGTAGGAAAGATAATATTTTTTTGATGGGGACAAATAATTCTGAGATGCAATAGTAGTTTAGGCAACTTTTGTCATAGGAAACCAACCATTGTAATGTAGTTTGGGAAGTAGCAACAGTGCAGTTGTAAAGCTCTTCCTTGCGCTCTCCACTGAAGAAAAAAAGTCTCTGGGGTTTTGAAAGGAAAAAATATGTATCATGTTTCAACATTTTGCTAGGATGGATTTATAGTCCTTATCAATAAGCAAATATTTTGAATGGAGAAGATTTTTAATTTAATATTTAATGTTCAAGTGGATGCCATTATGCCCTGTTGCTAAATATATTTTAGGCCATGCATATGCTGAGAAATAATGATGTAAAAAAATGTTATTTTAGGTGCAGTTTGAGGTAGAATAAGTGACACTCTGAAAGGAATTATCTTTAGATGAATAAAACAGTCTATCTGGAGATTCCAGGAAAGACTGAAGTTTTTTATTTGCTTTTAGTAGTATAAGAAAACAAGCTGCAACAGGGCACTGTGTAGGATAAGCCTGACAAGTTTCATCCAATTAATCCTCACAACATAACACTGAGGTAGGCAAGTTAATTTTATTCCTCACCATGTAACAGAGGTGAAACTTGAGTAAATAGTTGAAGTTACTTGCGTGGAGTCACATAACTGATTTGCAGATCTGGGTTTCTCTTCAGTTGTACCTAACTTCTTAGTTGGCCTATTTCCATCTTTATACTTAAATACGTTGGCAGAGGATCAGCTGAAAAATAATGTTAGTGTATTTTTCTTTGTATATTTAATATAAAATAATAATTTAAAATCTCTTTGCTAACTAATTGTGGGAAAACAACTTCAGCACAAAAGTTGAAAATTCTAACTGAAAGTGGGATTTGTGTTGTGACAGTTCAGTGGTGTGTGTGGGATATGCACTTTTCATTTATGTAAAATGCCTTCTAGACAAGCCTTTGACTAGTAAAAAAATGAAAGATGATCTAGCGCTTAAGAAGGTTGCTTGAAGTTTAGGAGACCTCATTTTAGTTCTTTGCTTTGTTACAGTCATCTTGTATTAGATCAAGTCATTTAAGTTCAGGACAGATCACTGGGAGTTAGCTCTGAAATTCAGCTATGTGTATATTGTGTTTGTGAACTGTGCAAAGAGAAACTAATCAACATGAACTGGCTCATATCCATGCTGCTCTGGGCTAGTACCCTATGGAGCAAAGTAGCCATGTCCACTCTGCACTGCAAAACACTCAATTGCCATGCTTCTCTTGTCGAACTAAAACATCATTATTATTTTTTGTTATTTTTTCAGTTCAAAGAGCTGGAAATAATAACATAACTGTGTTTTAGTCTGCCAGAGTAACGTTTTCATGGCATGGTGCTGAGGGAGCGAATTGCAGCCCCTGAGGAGTGACAGGAATATGTTTAGAGGCATTTGTGTGAATGAGATCTGACTTTTGGGTAGGGTTAAAGGACTGCCCTGAGAGAGAAACTTGGCATGGTTTTGTCCTTTTAGGACTGTCCTGTCTAGATATTTTCTGGGAGGAACTAGTTGGCTTGCTCAGGAGTGAGCTAGCTGACTTGTAGTTTTGAAGGATTAGGAGATCAGGGCCTGAGAATGAAATGGAATGAGTTAAAGTGATGATGATTATGTCTGACATACAAACCCTCTATTTCACAGAGTTATTGAAAAGAGAAACAAGCTAGAGAAACACACTAGATAAATGGGATGCTCAAATACTATAGCAATGGGAGCTATACAGTACCTAAGATGAATACCCAAATTGCAAAATTACCGTCACACCTAGTGTCCTTGCTAGTTTGCAAAGAAGGACCAACTGTAGAATAAATGAAACAGTCAGAACTTTTCTTTTGCAATCTGGGACAATTTTTCCACATCAAAAATTAGCTATGCTGATAGGATAACAGGCAGAAGTTTGCGTTAACAATAATTCTGTTAGTGGATTAATGAAGAACCTTGATTGCCAATGGATCTGGTGAGGGTTTCTTTGATGAAATGACTGCCTTTCTAATGGGATTGATCAAAATAATTTTCTGTTCGTAGTTAAAGAGGAATCAACCCACCCCCTCAACAGCCCTTCTCCATTGTGAGTAACCTAGAGCATAGACCTGGGTTTCAGTCTCAGCGATTTAAAATCAGAACTTGACGGACTTTTGGCCTACTAGATGATTGACCTGTAGCTCTGGAATCAGTCTCCCTCTCTCTCTGTTCAGTGTGTATTTAACTATATATAAAAACGGAAACAACTGCAGAAGGAAATACTGAGAAACACTGACCCGTTAGCCCTATGGTGAAGGAACTCAGCTGAGGGAGGTATCTAAATCAGAAAGAGCTTTGGTTGTAGGTCTCTCCTGTTATAACTACCTGCCCTTCCAGTCAGTGAATACTTGAGGGTAAACTCTTCTTATCTCTTTCTGTGTCTGTCACCTGATCTATACATATATTTTTAAAAGATCTACATTTTATTCCATTGCAAAAGTCTTTGCAAGATATAATTCTTGCTTTTATATCAGCCTGGCTTTCAGATCAGCACTGAGTATGTAAAATGTAGAAAGAAAATGCAGTGTTGCATAGAAATAATTTTTTATTATTATTATACACTTAGGGATAATACTTTGGGTAATTTATTGTTACTGTCATGGGATAATTCTTTCTCAAGTGAGCACATTGATGGCTAGCAGCATGGCATTTTTACTGTTTGTAAGAACATATAGGTCAGGAAAGGAGCTTCTGGATGCTGATTCCCTTCCCTTGATGTTGCATTCAATCACATTATCTAATAAAATGCCATCTTAAAATATATTAATTTTTTCCCCTTTACTTCTATTGGAAGAGTGATGAAAAACCTTAGAACCTTGTTCAGATGGTGAGAAATTTTCAAGCAAATCAAGTCTGTGACCAAGTTTTTGCTCATTTGTTCTTGTGCCAGCACTGCACCCTAGCTCGTATAGATGTTCTCCCTCAATGGTGTTTAGTTCAATTCAGTCAGTTCCTGTATTTCTTGACTCTATGGTAATCCAGTTGTGCAACATGGAAAGTTATAAAATCTTGTGTCTTGTGACTACATTTGAACTCATCAGAAATATTTTATAAATTTCAGATGAATAAGAAGCACAGAGATAGATGCTAAAGCTTGCTTATATCTGAAATTCGGAAAACTTCAATAGAGGGATTATACCCTATGGAAAATTTGCTTTCTGGTAATAAACATGAGCAACTTCACTAAGACTTTCATTTACTTTTTTCATGGTGTAATAATACATAACTATTTTGCTTGTAAAAATCTGAGCAGTGAAAATGCAAGGACTACTTCTGCCACCTCAGTGCAATTTTACTTTCCATTATGTCTTTTGCATGCTATTCAGTCAAATTTAAAAGATAGAAGATGGAGGAATTCCATTCTTGTGCCATGAGCTTACAGCTTGAACTTCAGGTGTGATTGCAGGAAAACAGGTGAAGAACAGTCCAAGAAGAAGAAAACAAAGAAGGAGGAAAGGGAGAGCATCTTGGTGTTATGATTTGTCAATTGAGATGTTCTCATTTTGAAGTTAGGTTATTGAGGAGGAAGGAGGAAAATAAAGCTCAATGGAGCTTTAAACTTAGGGAACTTTGGTTTATTTACTCATTTTTTCTGTTACTTGAGTATTTACCTTACTCCTGGAGGGACAGTATTTTTTTTACCCTTCCTATATGCTCATTTTATGTGGGACTTTATGTTCATTCATATGTGGGACTTTGTGCCATGAGTATGCACAGGGATCAAAGGAAATACTACTTGAAGTAGAATTCTACTTCAAGTAATGCATTTGGATTCAGTGCCGGCACAAAAAGCATTTGAGGAAGAACAGGGAAGTAGATGTGAGATAATGCTGACTATATAATAATCTATCCATGCATATCACACTGCATGGTAACTTCAGAGTACTCCAGTTGTGGGAAAGGAAAACACTTGGTGTTTTTATGGTGCGTGAAACTATTTGCCATATAGCTCTTTGGTGTGTCCTTCAGAAGAGCTGCAGGTTGAGCTAGATCTTGCTTTGGTGTCAGTGTAGCTTCTGAGATCAGTGGAATTTCCCTGATATGTACTTGCCATATAAAGTAGCATGCAAACTAGTAATGTACAGCAAGACTAATAAACATCCTCTAATTCCTTATCAGAAGTTCATGTGCATTGGCTGCTTACCGTAATTTTTGATACTCATATTGTTTCATTTCCCTGTTGAAAGCCATAGGCACCAATATCCTCACAGTAAAGCATGATTTCTTTCCAACTTCAATTTTATGCCATTAAATGTACTGGAGTTCTTCGCACTACCCCAAACCTGTTAAATAAGTTGAGCTGAAATGGAGGAAGAAAGTTAGAGAAGCGCTAAAGGACTGCAACAACCGTCTTTTAGGTTTGTGAACCTCAGAGTGGATGCCAGAGCCCAGAGTTAAGTGCCTTGGCTCCCACAAGGAAAGTTATGGCACATCTGCATGAACAACTTTGTTCAGTGACAAATCTATTCTGTCAGCATAGCGTGCTTTACATCTGTACGTCAATCACAGTATTGCATAAGATGACTAAAACTGTGCCAACTCTAAAGTAACGCAAAGGGAATGAATCAGGGCTTTTCTGTGAGACTGAGCACGCATGCTTGTATTATGCAGCTGGAGAGGAAATGGACCATGGCTCTGATCTGTGGATTTGGGTAGTTCAGGTGTTCAAACAATTACTGATGCTATGAGGGAGCTGAAGTGGTAATTGTGTGTACCGTCTCGCAGAGGTAACCTAAGATACGTTGCTTGCAGTCACCATCAGCACAGAGTCAAAGAAGTCAAACACCTTTGTTGGCATTTATACTTACTCTAAAACAGGCTTGGAGCATTCAGATCTTCTGTCACAACTGAGGAGTGGTTTAAGTTATCATCTTTCAGCTGTTATTAGCTCTCATGTGAGACACAGCATCTGACTTCACAAGTGTGGATAGGTTTATTGTGTCTTATCATCTTGAATATGGGTATAGATTTGTTGTGTTACCAGACTTGCAGTGAATGATCTCGGGTTTAAAGGCAAGTTGCTTAATAGATGTTCCAGCAAGCACCAAAAATACCTCATGAGGAAGAGAAGCAGTTAGTGGAACAATGGTGAGAGAGCTGATGTTTTATATCAGAGCATTGTATCTACAGTAGTTGCCCAGGAAGTGATGCAAAGAAATTCACAAATAAGCATCTAAGAAAAATCCCTTATGAGGAAGATGTCACTTTTAGCTCCTCTCTGGATCCTCCAAATGCCTCTGACCAGATTAGTGGAGGCTGGACAAGAATCATTCCTGTAGGCTTTCCCTGCCTCCTGCCCTATGTAGGGGTTTGCTATTATTCATCATCAGAGTAAGACTGCTGTGTGGGATGGACCTTACATCTGACATCATAGAGTTGCTCATAGGCTTTTAAACAACTCCTCAGCTGTAGGCTAGTCTGTAGAGGGCACTCTTCGGCCCTTCAGTTGAAGCAAAATCTGCACCATGTGCAGCTGGAAATGGAAAGGGGCTAGGAAGGATGCAGAGAGGGTACATGAGTGTGTACTCCAGTAGTTAACGCACTCAGCAAGGAATGGGAAACTGGATTCTCCTTCTCTCCATCACCACCTTCTCTTCTTCCACTTGGATGGAGCCGTGCCTACTTTCAAGAGCCAAAGAGGTCGCAAGACAAACAACATATTCCTTGTTACTCAGGCTGGGGCAGCTCTAGGCGAGTACAGAAGTCAGAACTTCAGAGCCCTGGAGAACCTGGGAGGGGCTTACCAGAGTTAGATGCCTTCAGGGTTAGGAGGTCACTGAACAGGATTTGTCATCATTTTGGACTTTAGTGTCTGTAGTTTGCTTCAGTTCTTTGGATCTGTCCCAGACTTAAGTATTCTCCTTCACTCCCTATTTGAAAGTTTATGGGTCATTCCAAGACTTAATGAAATCAAAAGAAGTCTTTCCAGGAAGGCTGCTCACCAGGATCTATCTATAAACTTCCATTATAAACTAAGTTTATACTTTATACTAAGTTTATAGCTAGTTTATAATCAGATAGGAAAACAGGGAAAAAAAGCCCTGCTTATCGCAGCATGGAAGAAGACTTCAAGCAGAAAAGCTTTAGAGTTTTCTTTGAGGGGAAAAAATGTAAAAGCTTTCTGATTGCTTTATCAGCCTCTATGGTAAAAATAGTAATTACTGCAATTTAAGACTAATGAATAAATCACTGTATTAAAATGTGACCAAAAAAGTTTAACAAGTAATCATATGTAATCATTTGGCAGCTCTGTTATTAAGTGTGGGCAAAGTAAGCTATTCGCCTAACTTTTGCTGCAGCATCCATTGCTTTGGGTTTTTTGTTTGTTGTTTTTTTTTTCCCAATTAAATTCTCCCATCCTGTTGTCCAACAGAATTTTGTTATGCCATGTCAGATGTCTGCATTAGTTGGGCTCGTATACTACAATTCCACAAATACCTGCTCACCTAAGAAAACATGGCTGTGCAGATAGCTCCATTGAAATCATGCCTGCATATGGGTTTTGCCACATCACAGCTATGTCATGGAAAGATATTTTCCAGCTCTGTCGTACTTTCTTTACCACTTCTCTCATTTTACCCAACTGCTCCCCAGCCGAACCAGCATCCTTCCTCGTTTTTCTGCAGCTGCTTTCCCTTTTCACGTGGTGCCACAGCCTCCTTCCTCCCTTCAGTGCTCCTCTTCAGCTTTCCTCCCTGCCAGCTCCTCCTTAGAAGTGTCACAGAATGTTAGCCATGATTGATGTACTCGGTTTCACCAGTGAGGCCTTCATGTCAGTCTTGTTTTGTCCTGAAAAAAATATGCGTAGCTTCATTATCATGATAAACTGTTTGGCTTATTCACACTTGCTTTTGACTGCACGTTACTGATATGGCAGCATGCTTCCAGCTTAGTTGTGTACACAGCACAAGCCATAATTTAGAGGAAAGTAGTGGCTATTGACCACTAACAGTACGGTTGGTGGTATACCAGCTATGGCTTTACATTTTCGTTAGAGTTGGAAAAACTAGTAGCTGAGTGAGTCATGAAACCCAATGTAGCAAAATTCAGTTGTAAATGAAAGAGGAACATTTCCATATTCTTAATTTGGCTTAATTCCTGTGCCTAATGGCTGTGTATATACCATAAACATTGTGAAGGAGCAACCATGGAAACACTTGTTTTCTTGCATTGCTAAATTTACTCTGGGTTGAATATTAACACAGCGCCTGGCATTACTTTAAAAGCAAAAATAGCTAAAGCGTGACTCACTATGAGTCATTTACTGCTAGTCCTGCTATACTGCCTAGAGCTTGACATTGAACAAGTTGGCAGCCTGCATTGCTACATTTTTTTCTAGGAACTTTGAACACATTTCATTCTTGTGAATTCTCTTGTGCAACAATATTAAACACAGCAGTGTGTTTATTTTGCTTCCAAAGTCGAATGAATCAGAAAATGGTGAAACAAAGAGTATTTTTCTTGGAGATTCTGGAAGAGCTGGATTCTGAGAATTATTTTTTAACTGCAATAACAAAATGATTGCATGGATGTTAAAAGTTAATTACATTTTATCCCAACGATGTAAGATATACTTTAAACATTTTTAAATACCTTTTTTAAATTTTTTAATTTATTTGTATTTTAGGCAAAGACATACATGGAATCAGAAAGCTAAGCCCGTGGGTTGAGAATGTTTTCTCTTTGGTTTGCAAAGGTTTTATGATGGGAAGGCTGTCAATTCTTAAGGGGCAGACAAAACGAGGCAACTCTATTCCTATTGGCCTCTGTATTTAAAAGGCACACCCTAAATATGGTAGTTGATATCTGACAGTGAGTAGCTTGCTGGCTGACTGTGGAAATGCCTGTAAAAGATCAGCTGATTTCAGTCAGATGGGAAGGGGTAATGAGAGAGGGCTGAAACCAAAAGCAACTTACTGAGGCAACTGTGTGATGATATCCTGAAATACACTGGCAGGGCCAAATATCACTCTTCAGTATACTAAAATTTTGGTTCCAGCTAAATGTCATTTCTAACTAAAAGCCACTTCTTAGAACAATAGCTAACGAAATCCTGTAATATTTTCCATGATTTTTTCTACTTCAAAAAAAATATTACTATGATAATTGAAGAAAAATCTTATGCTTTCAGCATACAACCCTGCTTGTGTTTAAAAGAGGTACCATAAATCAAATTAAAATGCTAATAATGTGAGTTCAAAAAATGTACAAAAGTAAAATCCCACGTACCTGGGTACGGTTAAAAAGCTTGCTACTTCCTTTAACTGCAGATGATGGAAATAGAGGCTGTACGGTACATTCATCTGTACATTTAATAATACATGTTGTTGCAGGATCTTTATAAGCTAAAGCATATCTAGTCTGTTAGAACACCGACTTCAAAAATTTCTCTTGAAGTGGGTTCCCTATAAAAAAAATCTCATTGTGATGACTCAAGAGAGAAATAAGAATGATTAATTAAGCTTAACAGTGGCATACTGTGCATTATCCTGATGTGCACCTTTCTACATTATTTCAGCACAGATTTGTGAATAAAAGTAGAGTTATAACTGCACAGAAGAGAATTCTTCTGTTTAAAACTTAAAATTGTTCAGTAAGCTTAACTAAAATAAGGTTAAAGTAATTTTTCTTTAAGTTTTTCTGACTAACAGTCATACTAAAAAATGATAGCATGTTATTTTCCTAAACCTAGAATAAAAAATGATTGTGTTCTATCAAACAGTGTAAAGTGGGACAGAGTTTTGATTTTTTTCTGTGTTACCTCTTTGACAGTGACCCCCAAATCACTGTTATTAAAATGGTTTCAGTAGTTACTCATGGTATATGCTCTTTAGCAATCTCTTCATAGCTACTGAATAGGCTGTACCTCAGCCACACCTCCAGACATGTTATGCAGAATATAGACATAAGAATTTATGTTAGGAGTAAGACTGCCTTTTAAAAGACAGATCTGTGTAGGAGGTTTTTCTGCTCTGAGGATCATCAGAAAGACTGGAGCTGCCTAAGGCATGATATCTCTTGGGCATCTCTATACATGTCGTGTAAGTAATGCCTCTATTAAGCTATACCAAATTATTCCTCTCACATATGCGTGTGTTTCTGTGTACAAATTCATGCATATTGACAGAGAGAGAGTATGGGCAGGGCGGTGATGTGAAGTCTTTCTCTTTAGGACATCTCAGAAGACCATGTCCCGAGCTCTGGATTAAGCACACAGGAGCACGATGGTCCAGCACTGAATGTGAACTTCATTACAAAGTATTAACAATTTTCCATAAATACGTAAGAAATACCATGTTGAACTGAAACCAGCATCCTGTTAAATGTGCATCCTAAAATGACACATGAAAACTCCCAGTTCTCAAATCACTTTCGGTTCCAGTTATGAATCCAAGATGATTTTCTTTAATATTGTCATATGATAGAACAAATAGAACGCATTATGCAAAGCTGTAAATCGTGCACAGTGCTGAAAGAATTCATGGCCACTTAACCACTGCAGGCTGTGAGGATGTCCATCTTGTTGCATTCTTCTCCTGGGTCTTGAAGTGTGTTTGAGTTACAGTACAGTAACCAATATGTCTGTGAGTTGTCAACAGAAAAGTGATAGGAATTTTGAACCAACAAATTGTGTTCTGTGGATAAATGCAGTTTCAGCACTGCTTTCAACAGCAGAATGGAGGCTTTTTTTTCCCCACCCTTCAAATTGATTTTATCAGATACATCTAACCTGAAGAACTCTTTTTCATATATAATGGATGGGATGCTTAGGATGTAATGCCTTATCCCCCGTAATTTGTGAATACTACAGTTATTACTAAGCAAATTGGCCATTAAATGTAGTACTTGCATAGCATAAGCTACAGATGGCCAGAAAAAAATGGTTTTTGTCTGTTGCACTATTTTTTATGTGATTGTGCCCCTATAGAACCAACCTTACTGACTAAGGTTGTCCTGTGAGCCTTTAATCTTATAAATAGCCCTTTTTGCTGCAGTTTGTCTGAGGTTGATTCACAAGCATAGTCATACAAGATCCAGTAGCATCATTGGACTGACTATTAATCACTGTCACCTTTTCAGAAGAAACTGAATGTTAAATTGCTCATTTCTAAACAGCTGCCAAATTCTTCTCTTTTTCAAAAGTCATTAGTCTAGCAGATCTCACTGCTTCTGTTTTTTTTTTTTTTTCACACTTAAAATCTATGGCAAGCCTTTTATACTTATGGTGGCAGGTGTTTTTGTGAAGTATGAGTGGACAGATTTGCCCTGAGATTAACTACGGATCAGAAACTGCACACAGATATTTGCAATTGAAAAGATCTTCCAAGTCATGACAGTCCTTAGTCTAGGATGAGTCAAGTCACCAAAGGTGATGGGAGTGAAGAGACATGCTTCTCACTAAGCAAGTTAGAAAATCCTACTTTAAGGCATAACTAGCTTATGTATTTCAGATGAGCTGTGCCATATGAGAAATTTAAGATACTGGAAGTTAACTTTCTGCATCAACACTGCACATTACAAAGTTCATTTCCTAAATCCACATTTAGGAATCTACATCTGGAGCCATATTTTTAGTTTATATATAAACTTGGAGTATCTCTTTAGTTCCTTGATTGAGAAACCTGATTATCATCTTTATTATGTTGCCCTCTGTGTATCAGGGGAAGTCTGCAACTCAGGATGAGTGTCTGCAGACCTGTGCAGACAATGGAGTTCCACTGCCTACATTGTCTGTACATCTAGCCAGTTCAGTGCCATGCAAATGTGGCTATAGAGATTCTGAATCAGCACCTGTCTCCATCAGTTCACCCAAGGAAATGGGCGAAGGAGCTGTGTTTAGACCTACCCATGTAGATGTGCCCTCAGATTTCTAGAATTCCAGAGAATGAAGATTGTAATTAGAACAATGTGCTCATACTTCAGCTTACATAGATGTCTCTACATGTGGGTTAATTTGCTTTTACTACTTGTTCCTTCTGAGCAGAGGTCAAGCCTCTGCTTGACACATCAGCATGATTAATATTACACTGGATATCTAACATGGCATCATTGTTGTATTTTTTTAAGCAGGTAAAAATAGGTAACAAGAACTGAGAAGCTTTTAATAGGCTGTGAACCTGTTGACATACCTTCTCTTTAAAGAGGAACACACAAAAAGCCCATTATGTATGTAGGATGTATGAAGCTTATTCCAAAATTGCTTGAATAGAGTTGTTTAAAGAAAAAGATCAAGTTTGCAGTTCAGGTATTGTTTTAGACCTTAGTAAAATACTACAGAATGTGAATCAGTCGATGGTTATCTCTGATGAGCAGGTAAACAAAAGATTTATTTCCCAATGGGTTTTTCATATGATGGTGACAAACTCCATTGCACAACAATGGTCACATTCCAAAGCTGCAACCAGGTTCTGGAGGGCTTAATTTCACAACTGCTTACTGTGTCCTATTGCATTACAGTGACCTTTCAATAAAGAAGGGAGATTGCTGGTTTGGGTTTTTTTGTTTTTTAACTTAAAAACTGAACGAGGATATAGTGCAGTGCCCTACTTCTACATAGCAAATTTTGTCCTTGACATTTTTAAACTACGTCCTTTAGTAAAATATTCAAAAGCTTTTGTGTTTTCTACCTTTTTATTAATCATGTAATGTGTAGACCTACTTAAGGTTTGCATTTACATTGGCAATACAGTTAACTGTAAAAAAATAACTTCTGATATTGAAAGACTGACATTAAAAGTATGTTTTCCTGGTGTAACAACTTATATATTGTCCTTCTGACATATCAACACAACAAAGTTATTTATTGCTTACTTTATATGTGGGGGTTTTTTTAAGGTGAACTCAGGAAGCCCTGATTTCTAAAAATTATTTGATTGAAAGAATAGCTACAAAGCAAAAATAAAATTATATTAACTTGATATGATATAAGAAGCATATAAAAAGTCATCTAAATATTATTTAGTTCTTGGCTGTTCCAATTTATTTTGTGCTCATGACATTCCCTACATAGTGACTTATTTTGGAGTTTGAATTTTCATAACATGAAGTGCTGTGCTACAAGTACACTCTTACTTCATAGTGTCAAACAGTTACGTATTCTTCAAAATAACTTCCATGAAAAATTACTCTGGAGTTGATAAATGAAGACAGTATCCAACAACCTGAAAAAGCAAGCTGAAAAGGCCAGACCTGCAATGAAAAATATTTTACTATTGGTCCTGGGAAGGCAAGGTAGAGAGCAGCCCAACAAACACTAGCCATCACCAGGAAAGGGCAGGTAGTTAGATAGCTTCTTACAACAGTTGGGTCTTACATCATCTGTATCTGTGATGTGTGAACGTCACACTTAGACCTGAGCAGGCATTAAGTGAATAGCTTATAGATTCTGAAGTTTGAGTAAATGCCTGTTCAAGATAACTGAATAGTAACTGTTAAGCCCATTCTCAGCTACAGACTTGCCCATCATCTACATAGTTTATGTTGGGTGTATGCTTAGGGGAGATGCTCTCAATAAGGAAAGCTTGAGGCTGCTAGCCTGACCCCAAGCTGTCAGTCATCATAGTTTACATTGGGTATATGCTTAGTTGCAGACTTAAGTCTGACTCTGGGAGATGCTCTCAATAAGGAAAGCTTGAGGCTGCTAGCCTGACCCCAAGCTGTCAGTCATGTGGTCTGATCTGATCAGGTGCAAGTAGATTTGAGCACCTAACAACCGCAACTCACCGGCAGATCACATACACAACCTCGACTGTTTGTAATCATAATTTGGATACTCTGAGCCTGAGCTACAGCTGTGCTGGCACCTGGCAGCACAGTACCAGCTGTGACACCTAGAATACTTTGCTTTCAAACAGCTCTTGAGCTACAGTATAGATAGAGGCCAGGAATTACCCCTGAAATTCAGTGAGAATTAAATTGAATATATGACACTAGCTTCAAAGTGGTCTATATTGTTAGTACCAGGAGATGTCTTCAGAAGAGTCCATGGCTCTAATGAGATCCCTAGCAGAGAGAAAAGGTCACTTCCTCAGCGAAAGACTCCCCCCTGCCCCTGATTTCCACACCAGAGGGAAGCTTTCTGTGGTGCCAGTGAGTCTGAAAGCAGTGTAAGCAATTAGCAAGAAGAGCTTGAAAATTCCATCGCAAGAAGCAGGACTGCTCAGGAGTGGAGACGCTTGGGATTTTTCAGCCTGATTAGCTCCACTGACAGAGAGGTGATGTATGCTAATTGCAGCTCCTTAACCTCCTTAGAAGCAGTTGCATAAAAGCACAGAACATCTCCATGTTGAAATGTAAGGCACTGCAGCATTCCCTGGCTTCTCTGCATTGGTAGTCTCAGACCATCTGTACAATCCACTGACCTGCCTGGGTGATGCATACAAAGGTGTGTCTGTGAGCCAACCTGCCAGTGGTTGCGGGTACAGGAATGGGAAAGTTTCTCATTAGGACGTGTGGCTGAGTAATAGAACCCCTGATACTATCTCTTTGGGTCGGTCAGCCTTTGAGAGTGGATCATGAAAACTGTAGTGCAGTATTTAGCCAGTGCTCTGTAGCGCAGGTCTGATCCAAGTACAAAGAACTGAAAAGTGTTTTTTCTGTAAATGTCATTTCAGTTTTACCAGGTGATGTTTTCTACTCTGGTGTGTTTTTTATGCTGTCTTCATTATAACAAGTAATAATGGCATTTGATCTGTAATAGGCAACGTAATTAATTCAGATTGTTCAGTATTTCTTGGAGGGGGAAGGAGAGATCAACACGATACTTAAATTAACTCTTTGTAAATACAAAAATCTCATCATAGATAATGATTGTCACATTTTTTCCAGGAAAGGATGTTTTTCAACTATTTTTCAACACATTTTTTCCCAGGTGGTTGATGGAACAAATTGTTTAAGACTTAAAATAGAAAAGCAATCTTTAGGCAAAAGGTTGTTTTAAGATACTGTCTTTAAAATAAACAATCAAAGACTTGAACTAAAGATCTAACTTCAAATAATGCTTTCTGCTCTGCTTTTTTTCTAGGCAGTTCTCTTTAAATTGATGGTAGTGTTGTAACACCAAAATGTAATTCCCTTATAGAAATTAATTCATAAACAATACTTAAACAATAAGGGATGTTTCATGTATGTAGCACTAGAGTTTAATCTGGAAAAACTTGCATATCGCATGGACTAAATCTTATGAGACTACAGGGAATATGTGCTACAGCAAGCGCTTCACACAGTCATAAAATACACCTGGATTTTATGCAGGTCATCAGCATGGAGGCAAATGTCATTCCTACTCTATAGTGAACTTTTTCCAAAAGTTCCATGCATGTTTAGTTTAATGTTTGATTTCAGCATTATTTCAGGTGAAAAATAATACTGAAGTGAAACCTGATGACTGTAAACATGGCAAACAGATGTTAGTGCATTTTTTTTGGAGAAATTACGTCTTCTAACTGGGTAGGCATTGCATGCAGGGATCCTTTGGTAACCATCAACAACGTCATTTCCCCAGATTCTGTTGTAACCATTGACATTGACAGTCGTCTTATGCCTCAATTAGCTTTTCTTCAAGAGCTGAACTGGAAGCTATTTGACTGCTCTTTCTACAAAATCTAGCGAAAGTACAGTATTCTGCTGAGGTTTGAGAATAAATATACAAATAGCTTGCTGTTCCTGGATGAGATGTATGAAATTTAGATTCAGAAATAAGTCTTTTAAGCCCACATTAGAGGAAATACTGACATACTTGAAGTGCTGTTAGAAACACGTGTATTGAGTTTGAACATACTATCAACTAATTCAAAGTCTGTCAAGAAACACTGAAGAATGCAAATTATATGAGCTAGGCCTGTACCCATGGCCAGTGCGGGGCTTGATGCGGCACCATTATTCTTAAAACTTGTGTTTACGGTCTTTTATAGTTATCAGTGTGGTCAACTTAAGCAGGAATTTTCCCCTTTTACTAATGTTTTTAAGATACCGTGTATATGTTACATGCTGTATATACATTCACTTCTGTAACTGTGTGCACTAACTACTCCTGTCAAGCATTGTGCCAACTGTGGGGAATTCACTGATTTGAGCCCTATCTCACACCACTTCCTTGCGGTGCCTGTATCCCACTTTGTTGCTTTACAACCCTATGGTCTTTCTTTTCTGGTCAACGGCTGATGGATATGTTATGA
Source organism: Cariama cristata (assembly GCF_000690535.1). Classification (NCBI taxonomy): domain Eukaryota; kingdom Metazoa; phylum Chordata; class Aves; order Cariamiformes; family Cariamidae; genus Cariama; species Cariama cristata. The sequence goes on from NW_009623817.1 coordinate 37,350, forward strand.
AGTTTTGCTCTCACAGTGGCAGTGCCATCTAGCCAGATCCCAGCTTGAGAAGATCTTCCTAGAAAGTCCTTTCCTTGAGAGACAGCCTGGTACCAGAGCCCTCTGTAGACGTTCAATCATGATTTGTTCTCTCTGAGGATGTAGACATCCACTGTCCTTGTGGTGTGTCACCAGATACAGGGAGGGTCATGCATTTGTGTTGAGTTACATTGAGAGATCTCTAATGAGAAGTCCTATAACCTTGCTGTAAATCCTTCCTGCTGTTGAAGTAAGAACAACAGGAGGTGCACTCCAGGTGATTTCCGCTAATTCAGTTGATAATCCAGCAAGGCTTTTTGACTCTTCTGTATGAAGCCTACAGTAAAAGCTGTTTAATGTGCAGTCTAGCTTGTGTAATAGTAAATAAATCAAACTGCTTTTTCAGTGTTTTGTGACTGCATTGGTTTAGGAAAAAGACCACAGTGGATTCAAAATACCATACCTGCTTTAAAAGTTAGGAAAATAAAACACAAAAAAAAAAGCCTTTGCTACTATTTTTATTAATCTTGTGTTCTTGATTTATTTCTGTGAACTAATTTTCCTGGAAACAGATTTTGTGTTAAATCTTCTTGCTCACCACCACTTATGATTTTTTTTACTTGTTTTGATTAAGACATATTCTGATGAGTATTAGCTGTTCAGAGATTGCATGGTGAGGCTGCCAGCATGAGGTACATGTACTAGCATAGCTCCTTTTCTTTCTCAAGGCCTTAGACATCCTTGCCAATGCTTCACTGTAACTAAGTTTCCCTTCATTTTCATTTCCTTCATTTCCATTATTTTCAAGAGTGGTCTAATTTTTCTACTTTCAGTTTTACTCAGTTATTTTTCATCCTTGATCAGTATTTTTGTTTTGGGATGCTACAAACGCAGACCTGTTGCTTGTTGCAGGGTAATGGTTGCAGTCGTATTTTGCAGCCACTCAAGGGTATCCACCCATAATGTGAGCAAGTAGCCTGACTTTCTTTTTAAGAGCTGGCTTATCTGTACAGAATTTTGCAATAGTGAGGCCTCAAGTTTGGTGAGCTGTTTTTCCTGTCCTAGTAGAAACTGAAAATTACTTACATTTCCAGAAAGAATGGACCATGTAATTGTGTAAAACACTGTATTTACAGAAAATGTCATGGAATGTAGAAAGTACTATTTTTTCATCTTTATGTTCACTAGATATGTTGCAATGCTATAATAACTGGTTTTGCTAAACCTGAATTTCATGTCTATTTAATCTGTAGTCCCTGCTCACATAATGGAGTGATTTATCAGAATGAATTGAAAAATAAGTCCCAAATTCTTCATTTCAGAATTGAAGGGCACAAATCTAGATACATTGCTTAAGTTCTGAATCCACAGATTTAGAAAATTTGAAGGTGAATTGTTAAATGTTTAAATAGCAATTGCTAGAGTAGGTGAAAGCAGCAGTTCATGAAAGCAGTTCATGTATTCTGGTTTCCTGTCTTGAGAGAGACCGACGTACTGTTTTGGAAGAAAGGATAGAAACCCAAGCAGGGATCATTATGTCTAAGGAATAAAAAGTATTCTTGACTTCCTCATTTGGAGAGCTCATGAATAACTCTGAAGAAATATGTTTTCAGTTCTTTTAAATCACTCTCTTGGTGTTCACACTTTGATAAAGACATCTTCTTTTCACTGCAAATGATCTCAGTGCATTTTAAGAAGTATGAAGAACTGTTCAGTGCCAACAAGTTGAGGTTATACCCTTTCAACTAAGATAGTGTAACTGGAATTAGCAGTTTCCAGTCCATTGTAAATGAGAATTAAAACCAGTTATCTTAAAACACTGTGAAGGTAATAAAGAATGTTCTGATTGTGTGAGCAAAACCTAAACAAGCAGAATATACCTTTCTGACCATTTAGCCCTTTCTGTCTGTGATCTGTTATCTTACAGCATCCTTGACACCTGCCTCTGTTGCTGGTCTCAGTCTTCCACTTCTCCTTGGACGTCTTTATCCTTTTCCTCATGACACCTTACTAAGCATAGGAGAAGCTCCAAGACAAAGTTCTGTCCTCCTCCAAGTGTCTCTTCAAAACTGCACTGCTGTACTGCATAGAGAGAACTCTAATCTAATTACGGATGGGCAGATGGCATGTTGTGATTGTTCTTCGTTGTTGGCTGCAAATCCTGTGCATTCTATTATTTGTTACCCCGTCTTTGCTACCACCCCCAGACCAACCCACTTGTTTGTCTCCTCCACCTGGTTTGTCTTGCCTTTTAGGTTGCATGCTTCGGAGCAGAGATTGTCATTTTACCTAGTATAATGCTGCTCTGACCAGACTGGAGTTCAGGTGCTACTGCGATATAGATATTATATAAATGTAATACTTCTGCAGAGATGGAACCAGTATTTTATATAAAAAGAGCCTCATTCTCTTCCAAGATGCACCACATGCAAATATTTTGTGGACTCAACTATGAGCAGAAGCTTATATCATATACATCTAAATAGAGCTACTTTGGCAGACTCCCTGTGACAAGAGCCAGCGTTTTATGAATGTAATTTAATCAATGAACTGTATTTGAACCACTGAAATTTATTCAGTCTAAACAAATCCAGACTCTTTCATGACAAACGTTTAATCCTTCAAGATTGCATAACTGGGGGATTTAGGGATTAGTTACCTTTGAAAATAGGTCAGGGAAAACATCTACATTTGGTTAAAAGCTGATCAGGCAAGGAAATAAATGAAATAGTATAAAAGCTTTAGAAAAAGTCTTTTGCAAAATGAGTTTTATGTAATGGTAGAAAGAATATTTTCTGTTTAAATAAGAGATGCAGAGCCTTGTGTCCCCCCCTCCTTCATTTACACAGCTAGAATTCAAGGGAAACCACTAAACAAGTGATGCAAGTGTGTGTAGAGTTAGGCATTGTGTATTTTGTTTCTCTTGTGTCCAATGCTTTGGAATAACTTCATATAATTTTATAAAAACTTCAAAATTACTATTAAGAGCAGTGATTTGCAAGTATGGACGCTATCAAAAGTTGCAGTGAAAATAATAGGGCTGTGATCCTAGAAGTAGGGTTATGAAAGAAAAGCTTAGGAGTCACTGCAGTGGAGCTGTTGACCTAAATCTATTAATCTGCCCAGCCATTGAAGTCTGAATTCCTTCTTTCAACTACTATTCAGCTTTACTTCCTCATTTCACCTCTTTTGCTCTCTGAAACAGGCTGTCTGCTTTCTAGGGCTGTCTGGCATCATGGAATGGCTTGTATTGTCAGAGCTTATACAGTCTTACTATCTGGGTTCATAAGGGTTTTGTTCTGTCAAGTTATTGGAGAAATGAATTCCAAAATGCCCTACAAGGTGGTGGTCAAAGTTTAATCAAGGTCTTTGCAATGCAAAGAGAAAGAGATGCTGTCTCTGAGATGCACTGTGTAAGTCTCTGTAACTTTGTGTTTTTGTGTGTTGTAAGAAGTGAAAAGCACAGAAATATCTTCAAAACTGCAGCACGGCTTACAACCTAAAATGTGCTCCCATGAACAGGGATTTCACCTCGTGAAATTTCTGTATAATACACTGAATGCTTTGCAGTTTAACATCAGCAAAGCTGAAACCCATCACAGCACTAGATTTGCACAGTCTTGTAGTCAAATGAACAGTTGAAGAATATTTTTTTTAAAAAAAAAGTTTTATTGGCTACAGTAAGTATCTCCATCTCCAGCATACCCTGGATTAAAAAAAAATGAACATTCTCAACTGCTGTATAGAATTGCTGTAAAATTAGCTGATATTGTAATTCCTATGAATACAGTTCTTGTAACCTTATCCTTTCTCTAACAAAACGTGTGTTTGCCCTGAGTAAGGACTGTGGGGATTTAGGCTGCTGACAGGGTGTATTATTGTTTATTTGTTCAAGGTTTTTTAGCTTTCTAAAATTTCATCATTTCAAGGAGTCATAAATATAACTAATCAATTTATCTCTTTCTTTAAAGAGTTATCCTTGGAACACATGCAGTGTTTTTTTTTCTACCTGAAAAAGAATTTTAGTAAGTGACAGTTTATATTGCAGGCATGTGATACCGAGATGCAGCTTTGTTACAGAAGCATTGAAAAGCATGCTAAAGGTTAGCTTAAGTTGAGAATTCAAATTTAGGTAAATTGATAATGAATCTTCTTATTAGGCTGGGAAAATGAGAATGGAGGAAAAAAACACCCAGCAATCCATGAATCATTGACTTGTGATCCAAAATTCAGCATTAGAGTCCTCTGTAGCACTATGAAAATCTTCTCTACTGTAGTTCTGTAGAACTGATTTCCTCTTTGTTCTTTGCTGTTTTCAAATCTTATTTTATAAGCTACTATTTTCTATGCTGTTCCTTCTCAGTTACCTGATTCCTCTGTTAACTATCTGATCAGATGCTTTTTTATGCATCTATTTTCTTGTCTTATTTAACACAATACATTAGATTCTGATTCATCTGAGAAGCAGGAAGATAAATAGCACAGAGTTTTGATTCCCAGTTCTAGGCTCAGATCTGAACTGCCCAGATGGCGTGAGGCTGTGGAGGAGGCCATAGGACCAACAAAAATCAGTGAAATGCAAAGATGACCCATGCCACTCATCTCCTCTGTGAGCCATGCAAGTGCCTCAGAGAGAAATGGTGGTGGTTTGAGCTTTATTAGCTGAGCTGCAAAGTTTAAAAGACATTGTGGAGTCTGTACAGATCTAAGCTTGATAGAAACCCATGCAACTTTTTTTTTATTTAGAGCTTATTTTAGAACTAGAATTTCTTTGGGTCATAAATTCCATCTCATTTCTTTTGTCCTTGTACTTCACAGATATAGCGAAAACAGCCAAAAATAGAATTTTCATTTGCTGAACTGATTAAAATAGAAAATTTCCTATGTATTGAAAATTGTGAAAATACTTGCTGGGAAAAAGCAGAGAAGTTGTTGCTCTGAAATGATATGCAATGTCCCAGTGTTGACTTGAACTGTGATGTTCTTATTTATATAACCGCTATGAAACTGGCAGGAATGGCACTTCCAACTTCAAGAACCCTAAGACTGCTCTAACACAGCCTCTACTGCTTCTCTGGCCTGCCGTATTTCAAGTCTTGAACACCTACAGTCCCTTGTTGGGGCAGTCAGAGAAACTATGATGACAGTGAAGCCTCTCCCATGCAAGATGGCTTTGAATTAGACCTTTGGGCTTCCTTGCCTCTCACTGATGGAGAGTCTGGCATATTGTGGGCCTTGCACTGGCCCAGTTTTCTGAGTCTGCAGCAGGAAATTTGGGACATCTTGCACAATGAGACTGTTTTGTGTTGGAGAAGTTCCTTTTTCCCCAGGAACTCATCAAAAAATCAGAAACATGCTGGTGACATGAAAAAAGGTGTATAAATCCACGTTTTCTTGAGACATACGAAATTGGTCAACTTTATGTTTTTCATTGTAGAATTTGTGATTATCTTCAGTTGATAATCAGTTGCTCATGAACTTAAGACAGAAGCATATTTGGAGCCACATCTGGTTTGTGGGACTTTCTGCAGCATCCTGTATAAGCTGGCATGAGTTACATGAGATTGCAGGGTATCAGAGAAGCAGAGAACTGTCATTTAATGCAAATGTCTAGAAGACATTTAATTTCTGCTATTAGGGATTTCATTCCAACATCTATACTCAAATGTTGAATTTAGAAAATTCCACTGAGAGGCTGAGATAGCCTATTCTCCAGTATCCATCTTTGTCTTTATTTTCTGGAGTTCACCAGTCAAAACCAGTATTTCCTCAAGACCTTTCAAATTTAGATTAATTCCAAGCATTAGATTTAGTCATGAATCCCCTGGTGTAACTGTGTGCATCAAAATGTAGATAATATAAAATATTTATTCGTTCAGGACAATTTTTGCAGAAGCCAGCTGTTGAGTCAGACATGATACAGACTAGACTCCCTTACAGGGACACTCAATCAGAGCAGCAGGGTTTGTTTCATTATGCAGTGGTATCTGCTTTTGATGTTGACTTTCATATTCAGTTGTTTATGACCCAAATTTTAGTTTTAGCTTTCAGTTACTGTAGAGTTCACTGCATCACCTAATGTGAACTAACATAAAAAGATAATACACTAGTGGGGGAAAAAGAGACCACAAGCTGGCTTTCTTGATACTTTACAGTCGAAAGACAAACAAATCAACACAAAAGTGTTTGATACACAAAAGAAAATGCCTTATGCTAAAATCAACAACCTGAACTGCAGTCCCTAAGCCAAGCTGTAGCTATAACTGTTTCTCTGTTAACTTGAGCAGATACTTGGTCTTTTATTCTCCTCTGACAAACACAGGAACACAGCACAATGATAGGTCAGTCATAACTAAATGCTGTTCAAAACATAATAGTCATTTTACAGTCAACTTTTTATATTTGTTGCGTCACAAAGATTTATTGAAGAGATAGAAGTGGTTATGGAAAACACTGTCCTGTAACTATGGCAACAGTTATTTGATCTCACAATAATTAGCTTAGCATTTGGTTGCACAATACTTTCACAATACCTCCTTGGTTAGTTCGTTAAACAAAATTAGCTTTTGTTTGAACTTTCATCATTTGTTGTTTTAAGATTAGTCCAAGTTCAAAAGAATTGAAAAATGTATTTTCAAGCTGCTATTGTACATGAATAATTTATGCTATAAGTGAATTTGTTAACGTCATTATGCAGTAACACTGAATATATTAGTTCTAGATGTATTGTATTGGTTTAACTGAAAATTACTTAATATGTAGATATAGTGTCAGTGTGGAAGATTTGTGAGCGCCTGCGTGAACATCAATATGTGCACACACATAATGTGGAGTTTAAAGGAAATTACGAAGGCTGCAAAGGCAATCTTACAAATAAGTGTCTGAATTAAAATTATTATTTTATCCCCTCCTCGTTCCCCCCCACGAAAGCAATCAGATAGCCTTTAAGTTGCACAGTCACAGTTTAGTTTTTGCTGTCAATTCTGATTCAATATTTTGTATTCTGTACCTCGTTGGCTATATGGTCAGTGCCTTTCTCTTACTGCTGTTACAGGTATTGATTACAGTCTATAAGTTATGAAATACCAAGACTTCATTCTGCTAAGACATAAACAGAGAACAAAAGGCCCATTTGTTGTTTACTGCAGACTAATCAAACCCTCTTCTTAATGCAGAGTTATTGCTTCTGTTGTGCTTTTTTTATGATACTCATTACTACAGTATCTGCAAGCATTAATGAATTTGTTTTTACATTACCCATATGAGAGGATGATTATTATTCCCACTTGACAGATGGGAAACTGAAATTCAGAGAGATTAACATAAATGTTTTTGGTAGCTTTTGAGAAGCCTAGGACTTGCTGTTATACAGCACACAGTTCCCACTGACTTCAGCATTTATGCAAAACAGACTGCAGTCTTACGTCAGGTTTCATAGGTCATCTCAAATCACTCCTTTTCTAAATTTGGAATAAGGAAACTCCCTTCCTAACGTGC
>NW_009623817.1:44891-77247 GCF_000690535.1 Cariama cristata
CCATCCCCCTCAGGCTACTTTTCCCAATCTTCCTCTTCAAGGCTTGCTTCTTATCCCATTTTGATCAGAAAGCCTCTTCCTCCACTTAGTCCACTTAGTTTAGGCAGGGGAATGATCATCTTCCTTTCTTCTTTCTGAACTCATGCCCAGTCTAGATGAAATCTCAGTATTACTAAGCCCAGAAGAGAATGTGCAGATTTGAGCTTTTCAGAAAGTTATTGTTGGGTAAAATGGACACAAGGCTTGCTTCTTATCCCATTTTGATCAGAAAGCCTCTTCCTCCACTTAGTCCACTTAGTTTAGGCAGGGGAATGATCATCTTCCTTTCTTCTTTCTGAACTCATGCCCAGTCTAGATGAAATCTCAGTATTACTAAGCCCAGAAGAGAATGTGCAGATTTGAGCTTTTCAGAAAGTTATTGTTGGGTAAAATGGACAGATTCTTATAGAAAAGACAAAACTTTATTCCCAGCACAGAGATGACTTGAGCTTAACGCCAGGTCCCTGCTTCAGCACAAAGGGACGTTGGAGCTGTCCAAAGAACAAATAGTCAGAATTACGGAGGTAAAACTGCCTAATTTTCCTTAGCTTTGTGATTTTGTTGCTCTGGATGCACTTTCTTGTCTGAAATTCAGTCAGTCAGCTTCAGTCCAAGTGAGTACCATTTAGCAAAATTGTAAGCCCTATATTGCTGTATTAGAACACTGGCATTTCTAATAAAACTGCTGAATGTGGTTTGTTTGTGTATATATTTGAGAACAAAATATCATTAATTTAACTTATTTGATACTAGCTTTGTCAGATGGCTTTACATTGGGATGAAAGAAATGTATAGATCTCTTTTTCTTTAGTAATTAATCTTCTTTGATTAAATTGCTACTGTCTTGCACTATATACAATAAAGTGTTTTAGCTTCTTCGCAGATACAGCAGAAAAGTGGCAGAGAAACGTGAGCATCCACAGAAGAGGCAAGTCTTGGGGCTGATACAGAATATAGTTATCCTCTGTGATGGCGTGTTCTAGGGTTGATCCTCTTGTAGCACTTGCGAGAGTCTAGCAGCAAATTTTGGAAAGATTACAGATCAGAGTTTATCCATATTTTAACAGTAAAGAATGTTATATTTACTACTGTCTCAGACAATTTGTTCATCCATGCAACTATTCCATCGAGGGGTTACCACCGACAATGTTGGCAGGACAGCAGAAATATTGGAGAATTCTGCATGATGCTCTCATACCTTAACAGAATATATTCTAAGTGGCAGAAATTATGTACTTCTTGGGCATCAGGTCTGGTGAGGCCAGAAAGAAGAAGAGAGTTTCATCTGTAACAATTGGCACATTTATCTGAAAGTACTGTAAACAGAAATCTTATCATGTAGCGATTCATAGCTTCTGAATTTGTGGGCTGAATTGCTATCACGGGTTTTGTTTGTGCTGGATGAGAAAGATAATGAGATTAACAGGATTTACTAGAAAAATGGTTTTCCACTTTTCTAACTGAAGCCGAACTGAAAAGCGGTGCACATGTAGGTTTAAGGCAAATTCAGAGTAGTGACTGATAGCTGTAAGAACAGAAATCTTTTCCTATTTTTGCAAGCAGAAAAAGAGAAGGTAGTGAAATTTTTTGTCAAGCAGAAGTCTAGACCCATCCCCAAAGATAGCCTGATGAGCTAGTAAATCCAGTAGATAGTATGGACTAAATAGTGAAGAGAGTATCAGAGGAAATCCAGGAGACTTAAAATCTCATAAACGGCTTCTTGTTTCTGGGAGGGCTGATCTATAGATCCTGGTCTTACTAATATCAGTGTGATTTGTCTATTGCTAATGCCGTAGTTACCAATTTCAAATGCAGGCTTCACACAATGAAGGTGTTGGCCCTTAGAAAGCAAGCCTAAGTCTCATGAAGTTTAGTTTGCTTCTCTTAAACCCTACAGTCTCTACAGACCACAGACTGAAAACCATTGACCTACAACTCATTAATGAATGGGGCCTTACCTTGTGAATCGTTGAAGACAGAGATGTTAATTTTAAAATATTTTTAAATTATGTGGATGCACAAAGCACCACAATAATAAATAGCATTTCAGGACTTGTATTATAAATGGTACTAAACTAAAGGGAACTTTCAGAATTTAAAAATTCACAAGTGCTTCACACAACATAACCAGACAGGTATAAAAAAGACCATTATGTTTAATTGTCCAAATTAGTATTTTGAGATTTTTAAAGGAAAGTTACATTCCATACTTGCTAATTGCCTGATGTTTGGCTGTCAGCTTCCCAGGTGTGCAGACAGCTGTTGTTCAAAATATTTGCTTTTGCAATAGCTCTAGCTGCAGCAAAATACACACAAAGTTGAGCTCTTTCTTAAAAAAATGCTTTTGCTCATGGTAGTATTGGCCCAAAGCCTTTCAGGTGAAGGAGTCATAACTATATATATGCATAGGAATTAAGGGTATTTAGCTCCCTTGGGGAGCGTTTGGGTTTGAATCTTAAATGCTGCAGTTCTGGCAAAGAAACAGTATCAGAGGAGAGATGAATCCTGGAATTGCTTGAGAAGGAACAGATTGGAAAGTGTAAAGGCAGTGTGCTTAAACCTGCAGGAGTAGGAACCTTTTCTTTCCATAAATTAGAACAGAGTCTGATTTGCTGCAACTATGTCCGTATGGAGACTCACATTTACACGAGAGGCTTATTTCACAAGACGAGCAATCATGGATTTACCTGTATATGAAAAGAACTTTGCATTTGGCACATGCTATTTTATCCTCTTAGCAATTTCAGAAGAAAATATCTGGGCAAAGGCACATCGTAATTTGATCATTTCACTTGGGTTTTCTGCTCTGGACATGGAAGTAACTCATGTGAAAGCTATTAAACAACCACAGATTTTGATTCAAAAACTCACATGCAAGGACAGATTTTTTGAAATGTGTGTGCCCAGTCTGGTTCCTCTTTTCTTTTTTAAATTGCATTTCAGAAATATTTTCCTTTTGGATTGACTCCTTCAGAGTTGCACATTGAGTCAGTGTGGTCACCAGCATGGGAGGAACATTAAAAGCATAAAAGATTTTGTTGATGTTTTACTGACTTTTATTATTTGTTCTCAAAGATCAGTTTTCAAGTTAGTTATGAATTTGGGCAACTGGAAGATTTTAACATCCTCTTCTTGAGTTTTAAGGAAGTTTGTACTTACATTGTCTTCTCTTTCTAAGAAAAAAAATATATAGCCCAAAGTTCACCAGAATGTGGCCTTCCAGTAATTTTTGTTTCTGTAGTCCCCAACCGAGTATTTGTTTCAACAAAATCTTTTCATCTAAGAGGAGTTTTTACCCCTTAGTGACTGTAGAAATTGTGAATGTAAGATAAGCTCAGAAGGTGTCCTGAACATGTGATTATGAAAGCTCTTCCAGGTGTTATGCAGGTACTCTAGCTGGAGGAGACTGGAGATTTTTTGGTGTGAACACGTGTTTAAAAATTAAACCCAAATGCCAAAAACTACTGTCCTATCGTTTACATTAATGTAAATCACAAATAAATAAATAAACAAAATAATAAAAATAAACCCCAAGTAATCACTTACATTATTTAAAATGGGATTTTGCTTTCTTTTCCTTAGCCTCTAATTCATAGGAGAGCTGTAAAATCAAATCCGCTCTTTGGAACTTTGAAAAGAAGAAAAAGTCTTAAATGTGGTCCCTAATGTACATAGTTCTTATGGACTAATTAACAGTGACAGGTCCCTGCTCCAAGCAGCTTACAGTACAAATACTTTATGGAATGTGATGTGCAAGAGAAAATGCACATTGTTCGTTAATTCTGGAATATTCACTTTGGTGCATTTATATAGGATTAGCTATGGATTCAGTATCCACACACTGTAGCGTGCATTTTCAGTCTCTTCTTACAGTACTGTGAATAAACCTTTTATTTGAAGCAAAAGTGCTTAATTGAATTTTCTATAAGCTGGATCTTTTGTCTATTGTGTTTCCTTTGATTGGCAACTCTTCTGGCAGAACATGAGCAAAAATTCCAGGTAAAACACCTTGCACATTTTGGGTGCTACTTGAATACAAATAAACCTGGAAAGTAACAAATAATAAACTCGCTTATTCTCTTCCAGCTACACTGAGTGATCAGAAAATATTTCAGCTCATGAAACATCCTTGTGAGAAATGTTACTTGTCTGTAATCAGACTTGATCTGTAGTGTAGACTGTGGTTGGCAAGATAATACTGTTCAACATCAAATACTCTGCGTTCTCTACACTTGCTAGGCTTATGAGTCTCATAGTTAACAGAAATTGGAGCATAAGCATATTCCTGATGTAAGCAGCAAAACTGAATGTCCATGTATGTGTAATCAAGGAAATATTTTTAACGCCCTATAAAATATGGAGTTTGATAGGTGAAACAAGGCAGTAAACCTACATAACGCTCTGTGCCGCTTGCCTAGGTTGTTGATACCCGTCTGTAATTCCCTGCCTTGATCTGTTAAGTCTCCTTTTGCCTCTGTGCTTGCTGCCTCATGAAAGGGAGTGCAGACTTGTAGGGCTAAACAGAAGTGAGATACATGCTGAGTTTTGGAAGGGCATGCTGAACATCAAAAAACAGTTCAGCAGTGCATGTTGCTTACTCTTGATTTCATCATCGCTTTTTCCTAAGCCTGCTTTTTTTCTGTGGTGGAATTACATGTTTATTCAACTATTGCCAGCTGAAAATGGCTTCACATGATGCCAAGTGCATCTATGAAATAATCTCTTGACAGCTGACTTGTCTGTTCCTAGAATCATGTTTCTGAAGCAGAAAGTGGTAGAATACTCAAATGATCCAAAGCAGCTTCTTGCTTACTAACAACTGCGGACAAGGAAACATGAAGAGCTCAGACTGCAAAAAGGCCATCCTGATAGGGGAAGTAGAAAGGTTGTTATTCTGTTACTAACAATGTAGATAAATGCAGCAACATGGAAGGTGCTGCAATCTTTATCTATGAAAAGGAAAACTAAACAGAGATGCTGGGATCCTGCTGCACAGATGATGAATGTTTCACGTATTACCCAAGAGGAAAAATGCTTGAAAGCCTGACAGTTAATTTCCTGCAGATGAATTACAGGCACTGTTAAATGGAGAGTTTTACTTTTGACTTCAGTAATACCAAAATTTCATCCATTTGGGAAAAAAGAGTAGAGAATAGTTTGAATTTGCCTGTCAATGGCATTTGGAAAGTTTCTGGCCCAAGTTTGTCTTTCCTCTGTGTTTTGTACTACGTGCGTTAGTTGTGCATTAATTTCTTCACTCTCAGATGTAGGTTACCCCATCATCACATTTCTGCTGAATATCTAAAAGAACGTTTGATTGTGGTTTAGTGCTTCGGTGAATGAGGGATATTGCTGATATGTTGGAGGCTATTCTTCTCGCTCTTCACTGCACTTCTAAGAAAGAGCTTAACAGGTACTGGCAGACAACTGTATGTCATCATCAACTGTTTTGAAATGTAGCAGCTCTTAAGGCCATATTCTGCCTCCCAGGTAGTTTAATATAATGCCATGTAAAGCCATCACTTCAGAATTTGGAAAGGAGACTCATTAGTATGCTGGTGAAATACAGATGTGTCTTTCTTTACTCAGAAGAACCTGAAAGTTGAGTATCTTCCATGAAGTAATGCTTGGATGATATTGCCAGCTGGCTGTGTTAAAGCGACCTTATTTTCAGCCCTGGAAAAAGTAAAGTGCTGCTGCTGAGTAAAGGTCATTGATATAAGGCGGTTTATTCTGCCTTGTATCTCCCTGTTTATCCAGGCTATGTGTTCACAAGTAACAAGGCCATGCTAAAGACCTCAGAATCTCTTAGAACCATGCCCTTTTCACAGAAAATCTGCTGTGTTGGATTGTTAGGATGTATTTTTTCTCACTACCCAGTTTGTGCTGTCTGTGGTTTATTTTGCTTGTAATTGTATCAGAATAGCAGCGTATACCTTATGCATCAGTGCTCACAGATGGGCTTTTCTGTTGCTCATAATTCGTTGATTCACCAACACAGCTGCTCACCAGTTTGCATGGACCTTTACATATATGACTCATTTTTGGGATTCTTTATACTTTTACCAGAGCAACAGGTTAACCATAGAGTTGCACCATTTCTTTTTAATGAAGCAGATTCTGGCAGTGTATCTGTTTCGTTTGAGCTTTTCATATTGATATCCATTATCCTCACATTAGTGTATATCTAATACATGAAACCTTTGTAAGCTTCATCCGTGGAGGCATATGTACTCAAGCTGCCTGCCACTCAGGCAGTCTGTTGTGATGTCTTCTTAAATCATCAGCTTGATCACAATTTTAGTGTATTGAGACAGTTAGGATGAAATAAATTCAGTTGACAATTTAATCGTGAAATAAGAGGTGTAAGTCCTGAAAAGCTCTAAAATAAGGGGCTTTGGCACTGTCACAAGCTTGCTGTATTAATGTGTTTCTTAGAAAAATTGCTTGGGTGCTCTTTGATTTCCAATCTCGCAGCCTTAAAATTCCAGCTGTTCAGCAGACTATTGAACACCATACACGGTGATTTCCATAGTATGTTACTGAGCTTTTTAACACACACATTTTATTTTTTAGCAGGATGTGGGATTTCCAAACTCTTCAAACTCTGAAGTATGGCTTTTCAAAGACTTTTGCTGTCATTGAACCTAAGACCCATTTTACACTGTCTATTAAAATAGACTGTAAATAAATTGAGCAAATGACAACTGCTCTCACCAACGTGAAAGTTTGTATAGAGAAAACTGTTTTCATACTTAATGAGTTAACTTGATACAGCAGAAATGTCTCTTTTAGCTTCATATCTCTGTGACATGCTAGGATGTAACTTCACTGTAGATTCATATTGAGGCAATATGAAATAGGTGCTAAAAATAAGCAAAATGTGACTCAATTTAATTCTGCCTTGAACCTCTGATCCTATACTGAAGCATTGATCCAACTGAATTTGATCAATATTTTCCTAAGAATTGTCATGTGTAGGACTTTATTTTTCTCATAAAGTATCTGTCAGTAATTATTTACTATAAATAGCCATGACAAGCAAGCTGTTGGAACACTTAATATGATTTTGATTACATGCCTGCTGGAAAGGAGAGTTTAAATAGGAACAGCAGGAAGTGGCAATAAATCAAATGCATGAAACTTAATGACAACAATATTTTGGCAGAAAATCCTTGATTCTGTTTCAAATGTAGAAATGTTTCCTCTTTCTATTAATTTTTGAAAGGAAGGGTAGGTTGCTATAACCTTGCTGGTTATCTTTTTCCTGTGCTAGTAGAGCCACTAAGGCTTTTGCTCTTCTGGAATCTTCGTAGTGCAGCAGCATGTGTCAGAGAAACTGTGACTGCTGAGACAGTGGGACTGTTTATTTTAAAGACAAGTACAGCTTTGGGACTGAAATGTCTTTTTCTAAGTCTCTCTTTCTCCTGTCTGTTTGTGGAATATCCCACACAGCCAGTACTGTCTTTAAAGTCTTCTGCGCTGTGGATACTAATGGGGAATATACGAGCTGCTTCAGAAGAAATGCTGTTTTGCAGTAATACCTATTTTGCAGATGGATAGTGGAGACCCAGAAAAGCAAGACTTAATTCCACAAAAATATTTTTGGAGCCTTAACTCTCAGGGGTTTCAGTCGAAGTTAGGCATATCATTCTCTTTGTGGATCTGGGTTGAAGTGATTTGTACAGGAGCTTTCAGAAAGTGTGTCAGAACAGAGAATTGAATCCACTTCTCTTCTATCACATGTTAATACTTTTTCTTCCAAATCGTCTTTTCTCAGCCATATCTTTCCTTATTTTCCCTGTCAGTCTGTCTCTATACACACCTTAAAGCACAACATGTACCTGGAGACTACTTGCTGCACGGTACCTTTGGTCACAAGGAGCCCTAGTAACATGCCTGCTCACCAGGGGTAAAGCTGTGCAAATGAAACTTATCCCTAATGAACAGGGACATAATTTTCAGAATTAGAGTGCCAGAACCCATAAAGCTTTCAGAAAGCCTTTAAAGTATTTCTGTTCAGATGGTGAACAAGTTAACATTGTTGAATTTTTTAAGCATGAGAATAATTTCAATAGAGTACTATTGAACTATGGAATTAGTCTGGTCTCCTGACCCATGGTACAAAATCTGAAATTGTTGTGGATAATAAAGTCCCTTTCTATGGCACACGAGAAGCCTTTTATTTCAAAAAGCAATTAAATATGCACCAGGAGGGATCAAAATAATAAACAGGAACAAATAACACATTTTGTCATGAAGGAGAGTCAATTTCAAGTGACTTAGAGGTCCATTCAGAAAAAAGGTCGTAACACAATAACTTATTTTCTTGAATAAATTTTAAAAAAATAATTAACTTAGACCAGAGTAGAAAAACTATGTGAAGTATAGTAAGCATTACCTTAGATGAATTCAAGCTAGCACAGATATGTTTAGGGGTAATGCCTACAGAAAAGAGAACTTCAAGTCTGCATACGTGTGATTCGACTCAAAACCTTCTGTCTGCCCGAAGGACAGCTGGGACGTGTCAGCCCGAGTCCCACAGCCTGGCACAAGCACAAGGAGTGGAATGAGGTGCTTCTCCTTGGCAGCCAGCAGTCTCCTCTTCCAAAGGACTTGGTACAGAAAAAGACATTTCAGAAGGAGAAATTAAGTTCTTTTCCGTAAGAGATTTTCTTACTTAAGTCAGTATAAAATACACTTCAAAACACAGACTTGGCTCATGAGGTTGAGTAGATGTTACAGTCAAATGGCTTTGTTGTTCTGCACTTGGGTTCTTTAGAATAACTCTGTGGAGGAGAGCTCTGTCTTTCCCAAGAACTGATCCCAGCAACACACTAGCTTCCTTGTGTAAAGCCTTCTTGATCGCAGGCTTTTCCTCCCGAGCTCTTTAGAAGCAGAAATAATTTCAGCCTAAACCTCTCCAGTTAGATGTTGCCTTGTTTTGTTACTAACAAATGGACAAGAAGGGCCCAAAACAATGAGTGCTTTCTTTTCTGGGTCCCCAAAATCAGGCCTGTCACAGTACAGCCAGAGGAAAAAGATCATATTAAAAATGAGTAGAGAAAGCAGAGGGATTATATACAAATTATGTATCCTCACCATGAATGCTGTATTCATCTGCAGGGATCTTATCTTCAAAGAGAAGGCAGTTAAAGTTCAGAGAGAGACAGAAAAAACTATTAAAAGCACAAAAAATCTTTCTTGTATGAAGAAATCTGAACTGGAAATGAAATGTCAGAATAGAGGTCTGTAAAGTGATGAATTCTGCCAAGAAAACAAATTAGAGAGTACAATTTACTCCTTATTTCAGATAGACGTATGCTCTACAGTATTCAAGTAGGTTCTGTTTAAACCTGCAGAGTGAAGCACTCTCTTCATTTTAAATGCAGAAGCTTAGAGTAATTGAATATTAAAAACACAAATTAAAGCATGTATTTTGAATACCTCCTCAAATAAACCCAAAAAACTTTGTAAGTAGCTTCCAGAAACCAGTGTAGTTACATTAGGAACAAAAGATATTCTGAAAACCCACAACCCAAACCTTTACAGAAATTCAGAGACCAAATAGGAAGAAGTCATGTGAGAATGTTTTTTTTAAGGGCGTAATGATTTTAGTCCTAAGTCTATGATGCTAAATAGCCAGCTATTCAGACTGAAAGAGTTCATCATAAATATGTGAAAAGGAGAGTCTTATAAATATTTCTAGTAAATGCTCAAAAATTAACACATGAATAATTCTCGGTTGCATTTGAAAAGATAGCTAAGTTTTTAAAAGTAGATCTTATTCAGAAAGAATTATTGGAGGACAGTGATGCAAGGGAATTACTCAAGACTGTAGTTAACATCAGAACTACTGAGAGAAAAAAAAAAAACAACTTCTTCTACAGTGAATAGAGAAAAAAGTATTTTCATCTGTAGTGAGTAAAGATGACCAATAGTTCTGGCACAGTTAGCAAGGTGTGTGTGCATGCATTCATGTATGCAGGGCTGAATTTAGTAACAGGGTAATGATCACCCCAAGTTCAGTGATGACTTCTACGTTGCTCACAGAAAAGGAGGTAGAAAGTGTGCAGCTGGAGCACGGTTGCAAAAGTGTTCAATGTCCTCTCAGTACACAGAGTAACAGGTTCAGATGACGTGCTGAGTCACAAGTTTTACAGGAAATCAGCAAGGAAATAAATGAACCTTTAACTGACATTTGTAGATGTTTGCTGCAATAAGAGAACTGTTGGAGGGTTACAAAGATAAAAACATTGCACTTTGAAAAAATTGGATGTAACTTATAAATTAAAAGCAAGGGAAAATAATTCAAATCAATTCAATCTTGATTTCTACTGTGAAGTCTGCAAATACTGCATACATTTGTGCTGCAGAAATACTACGAGCAATGTCAATAGCACTGTGTACTGCACTGTTCATGTGCATATTTGTATTTCCATTTTGTAGAAACTAAGGCCACCTACCTGTATTTTGCAGTCTGCATAGTTATTAGGCAAATCTTCAGTATTGTTTGGAGGTTTTCTTGAGTGATTGCTTTCTTGTTCCTGTTGCGTCTATTTTCAAGTTCCTTCCCACCCACCAATCTGTTCCCATAGCTGTACTATTCGTATTTATGTATGCATTCATGATTTTCACTGGAATAAATTCTATCATCTCAATTAAGATGTGTATCCCATCAGACTGGGTGCTACACATATGCATAATAAGAAATAATCTCTGCTCAGAATAGATTATAGTCTAGATGCAGAACAGACAGTGAGAAATTCAGTACTATTCCTAATTTCTATAAAGCAAAATCCCAAAGATTACATGTGATAATGCCCAGATCTTCTGAGTTCCAAACTATTCCTTTGCAACAAGACTGATGCCTGCTTTCAGGCACTCCTTGAGAGAAATATTGATGGCCTCCACTAATTTCTTGTTTGGTTGTGGGTTTTTTTTTTTCATTATTATTGCTCTGTAATGATTGGAGGAAGAGAGAGCGATGAAAAGGGGTTTTGTTTGGTTTTGTAAGTAATCAGTATTACACACTTTGAGTCCTATTTTGAAGTAATATTCTGAAAACAAGGTGGAAAACGGTGAATGGAACGTCCAAATTTAAATTAACCAAGCAAAAGTATCCTGTAAAAGCTGTAAGGCAGAACACCGAGCATCACAGAAGTAATTTCTCAATTGCAGTGAACTCGTTAGATTGATGAGTTTATATTAAAATAGAGAAGCAAAGCACAATCATGTGCTATTTACTCATTTTCAGCAGAAGTTTCATTAAGCATGCTTTATTTCATAAGTACTTGGAAGTGAGGTTTCACATCCTTTCTGAGTCTTTTGTAACATGAGCTCTCTTTGATATGCCTAAATATCCCACAGTCCCTTTTTCCAGCAGCAATTTTGTCATTTTACAATACAGAAAGTATTAGCACTACAGAATATATTTTAATGCAAAAAGATCGTTTTCTATAGGATTGTAATGGAGAGGATCTGTAAAATCTTCCCTGGGTGGCAACAGGGCGAGTTACTGCTCTTCTGTTCTCTCTTGCACCTTTGTCCATCAATATTGCCACTATGAGATTCCGTGTACTGATGGACTTTTTAGGATGAGAATCAGCAATAAACCCCATTACTTGGTTATTTTCTTTCACTGCTACTGTTCGTATTTATTCTTTTCATTGTACATACAACTCCATTAAATATATTGAATATATTTTGGAGTTTCTTTAAAAGGCTGGAAACTGGGGAAAAACTAGTAAAATTAGTTCCTTGTCAGCAGATTCAATGAGAGCACATAGCAGATGATGAATGAACTTGCTGCGGTCCATTGCTTTTAGTAGCCTTCTTTACCTGATGTTGAATTTCCTCACTCTAATCTAGTATTTGTCAGCATCTATACAGAAAATAACTTCTTTGATATTCATGTATTAACAATAACAATAGTCATTATCACGGGTAGCATTGTGTCAAGACTGGTGGGTGTGCTGATGACTTTACAGGCCTGTGCACCACAAGTATAAGATAACTGGCTTTTACTTTATTACTACTGCATATATACCTTGGTTTTAATCACTAGGTCCTGGTGTGTTTTACCAACAAAGGCATCTCAAATGAGGAAATTCAGACACTGAAAGGGAAAGTGATTTTCTGAAGGTCACCCCACCAGTCAGTGCAGCACCAGGAATAGAGGCCAATGGCATGGAAAAGCCTAGGAGGAAATGGATCTTTCTGTAATTCTGGTTGTGATGGCTCTAGTGAATGAGACATTGAACCACACGCTGAGTCATGATGATAGAATGAGATGTTAAAGACTGATCTATTTATTGCTCTGCAGCTATCCTGTGCTGTCAGTAACACAGACCTCAGTTTTTTGTTTGTGTGTTTTTTTTTTTTTTGTAAAGTATGAAACTGTATAATTAAAGGACTGTTTTGTAATGCACATGACAGCTTATCTTCAGGCAAGAGTGATGTTTTTAAAATATTTTTTCAAAGTGGATGTGTAACTCTTGATGTGCTCCACTGTGATCTTTCAGAAGATGCAAGTAAACCAATTCAAAGCTTGTAAAACAAATATAAAAATTCATTTAGCTTCAAGCTCAAAGGTCAAATGCACTTGGTTTTTAAGAGCAAAACCATAAATTATGTATTAGAGATTCTTTAGCTTTCTCTCTTTTCATAGCTTCCTGGAGAATTTGTGGACAAGTACTAATCTCCTAAATTTAGATTCTGCAAATAAAATGGTAAAATTGTTGAGTTTCTTTTTCATTTGTTAAAGTAGTCTAATGTTGTTGTGCTGTATTTTTTTTAAAATCTCAGTGCAGGGAAGAGAGAGACAAAAAATACCCGTTATAGGAAGAACAACCCAAATATTTTTTTTCTGAAAAGATAAATAAGAAATGTAAAATAAGGCTAAAGTATGTCAAATAAGCTAAAATGAGGCTAAAAGTTAAATTATTGACTTAAATTAAAAAATATAAGCTTACATAGAAGCTTTTAATATGAAAAAAACAAACCAAAACAAAACCTGAGAGGATGGTTGTGAAACAACTGATCCATGAAGTTATGTCTAAGGCATTTAGAACATCAAAACTATTAAACAGATCTTAAGCTCTCCTCGTAGGAGATGATACCCTTGTCAAAGTTAGATAGCTCTTCCCATTCATCTGTTCAAAATGATTGTGAAATACTTGGACAGTAATGGGAACAGAGGACTGGAGGACTCTCATGTAATGAATATAGCGCAGCTATGATTAAGATTTATTTGATGCTTTACGTTGCAGAATTTTAGATGAGTAGTCATTAAAATCACAGGAAGAAGAAGTTAACTGAGTTTGTAGTTCTCTTTGTAGCAACAGAATAGATTTCTCTCGCTGACTGAGAGTTTTATGATATGTAGAAATACTATTAACAAAGAAATGAAGTACTTTAGACAGTTATCCTGTTCACAGATATTGTTAATATGGTGTCTCCTACTCTCTTCTTTGGATTCCAAGACTTATGAGAATGTAACCTGAAATACAAAGATAGGCAGTATAATGAATCATAATTTGGAAAGAAATATATACAGAAAGTAGTTTATGTTGGCTGCTTGAAGTGGTTAATGTCTTTCTAAGTGAACATACAGGGGTACTTAATACTGGAAGAAGATTTATATGAATAGTTTTTTAATGGCATGTTTTTAAAATGAAGGACAAGACACAAGTGGTGTCAAGGAGTATTCGAGTAAGAAGTTTCAGAAGAATATTGCACAATTCCAGCACTTCAAGATGGAAGCATTTAATCACATTTGCTGTTAGGAAATATTTTACTGTTCAAGTCAAAACTATAGATATGAATATATATGAAAGGAATTATATTTGGATGTGGCTAATCAACTTAGAAGATTTTTAATTTGATAATATCTTGAATAAAGAAGTTTATTTACTTATACATGAGGTCAAAAGGGTAAATTATAAATGTGTAAAGAAACCACAAATATATTTACATAGCTCAACTTCTTTACTTTCCATGCTTTTTTGATTTTGATTTCAGTAAAATTCTCAGCCATATATGTTACAGTAAAAGTGTTATTTTCTATTTAGGAATATTTTTTATTAAAGAGTATGTAAGCAGCTTGTAGAACTAGATTTGTCACAGTTTTCATCAGAGTAAATCTGTTTTCTGTTTTTCTGATGAGAAAAATAGTGATCCATTCTGTCATGTTAGGCCTGGTGTTTTGTCTTTTATATTTCCTTCTCTTTTTTAATGCTCATTTCTTTTCATACCAATGCAAAAAGTATCTGTCCGTATAAGGTGGCTGTAGGGAGTTTATTGCCTCCTGACACCAGTTACATGTGCAGAGTGCAACCTGTTGAAGAATGTCTTTGCGGTTCATATCATCATCAGAAACGAAAATAAAAACATATCCCTATGTCATAACGTTATACCTTGTAATTCGTACATCTTGTGCAATTCCTTCAGAGGGGATTTCCCTTTCTTTCCTGTAAACTGAAATCTTTCATGTAAGCAGTGTTTAGACATACTCTTTTGTAAAACTGATCTTATCAGAATTATACAGAACTTCCCACTTTTCTACAGGGGTTAAGGAGTGCTTAGCACAAATGGTACTACTATTTCAACTAGAAAAAGGACATACTTTCAAAAAGAGGAGGGTTTTTTTAAGTCTTGATATTTGAATTTTTTAAAATGGAACAAAAGCTATTGTATTTCCATGAAGACAGTATACTGAGTAGCATATGTGGAGTTAGACAACTCCCTCTTAGGGATGTAAGGAATCCCTTGTTAGTTTAATATCCATTATTGCAACAGCTTATAAACAGGCTTGAGTATTTTGTAAGTTTTATTGATGTTGGAAAATGATTCATTGAAATGTCACAGAAATAGCCTTATAAAACTTCAGAAATATGTCTCATTGTTATGCCTTACTCCTCCCTTCTTTTCCACCTACCAACCTTCTGCTAGCCCACTACCCCACTTCATGTGTATTGTCATGCCAGAACACAACAAAACTCTTACAAGACTTGCAAGATGAAAATTTTAGCACTTAAACTTAGGAAATACAAGAACTGGCACTGTTGTGGTTTGGGTTTGTTTTGGTTTTTGTTTGTTTTTTGTTTTGTTTTGTTTTTTTTAAGTGGTTTTCATCTCATGTCATATATATTAAGATTAGAATTGGTTGAGCAAAAAAATCCAACTTTTTATTCTGACTCAGAATGAAAACTAGCAATTTAACTTCTTTTCACAGAGGGGGATGAGAAGAAATGCCAGAAATGTTTGAATAATTGTATTCCATTATAAACAATAAAGCAGAATGGTGCAGCTGGCTTGTCCTCACCTCTTGAGAAGATACCCCTAAACCTGCTGGCGGGGGGGCGTGATCAGGAACTGTCAAAGAGATTCCTTTTCAGTGTGTTACTACGGGCAATTTAGTTCACATGGAACAATACAGAAAAGATTGAAAAGATAAAATTGTATTGAGCCTGCATGTTATGAGCTGATTTAGAACATCTGGGTATATGGTGTCCCCTGCCACTAAGGCAAAGAGATACCAGCAGAAGCCACAGTTTATGGTTCTGTTTTCTGACCAGCTGCTATTGAGAGATTTTCCCAGTGCTGAGGTTCTGGAATTCCAAATTTCATTTCAGACTCAAGGAGAAAACGTTATATTTGTAGAAATTCTCCTATTACAGCCTTGGATATTTCTCCCTGCTACCCATTCCATATTTTCCCAATGTTGTTCAACCCAGCCCCTCCTTATGCCTGTCACTCCCACCTCTTCTCCTTCAACCCAACTGCTACTATATTTTTCATTTTACCATCCTAATTCTTGCCCAGTTCATCTGCCTTGTGCATCCCTGCCACTTATCTTACTTGTTACCCAAATCTGCCTCCCTTCCCCTTCCTTCTCCTATTCCTAGTTTCCTGTTTTCATTCACTCATAGTCTCTGCAGACAGAATCTAGGCTACAGAAGAGTGTCAGCATTTTCAGTCTCTCCACGTAAAGCAGTTTGTCCCTGTCCTTGATCATTTTAGTTGCCCTTTTCTGTACCTTTTGTAACTCCACTTTGTTCTTGAGTTGCAAAAAACAGGACTGCACATAGCACCCTAAATGTGGGTGCACCAGTGGTCTATGTACAGGCAGGATGGCACTCAGTGTCATGTTTTTAGTGCCATTCCTGATGATGCCCAGCAGCTTCTTGGCTTCCTTGACTTGTCCTGCGCATTGAGCTGCTTTAGGACTAGTAGTGGCAGCTCCAAGATCTCTTTCCTGATTTGTAGCTACAAAGTCTGCGTTCAGGACTGTGCAGGCATGGTTTAGATTATTTTTCCCTAGATTTATCACTTTACATTTGTCTACATTGAAGCTCTTCTGTCACCTCTTTGACCACTTACTTCTGTAAAGTCTTAATGTAGTTCCTCATTATCAGGGCAGCACTTGACTACCTGTAAGAGTTTAATAGCATCCTCATACTTGGAGATTTCACCACCTTCTAATTTCTCTGGGTCATTAGTGAAAATGTTGAATAAGATTGGTTCCAGCAGGGATCCCTAGAAGGAATCACTGATCCTACTGCTGACTCTTCTCCAACTTTCAGTATGTAAAAGCATCTTTCCTTAGTCCTGCAGAAACATAATTTCTTTAATAATCTTTGACGTGAAACCTTCTACACCTCAGCTCCTGATTGTGAGGAAATCCTTAGAAATTTTAACTTCCTAAGTAATAATAATTTAGTAAGATATGAGCAAATTATTTTTTTTTTTGCTAAGCTTTTGACAGGCCCAGTTTTCTGTGGGGATGCCAAGTGTCAAATCCATGACATGAGATTGTCCCTTTCATTGCCAAATATCTAATACTGGAGATTCTCGAAATCATTTGCAACACAATTTTGCTAATCTTTGTGATTCTTACTGTGTGTCTTGGCCTAATTTAATGTCAGAACAAACTTGTACCACGTTTGCTGGATTTGATGTCAAAGCATAAATGTCAGCCAGAGTGAGGCAGCCGGCTCAGAAAATGTC
Source organism: Cariama cristata (assembly GCF_000690535.1). Taxonomy (NCBI): domain Eukaryota; kingdom Metazoa; phylum Chordata; class Aves; order Cariamiformes; family Cariamidae; genus Cariama; species Cariama cristata. The sequence goes on from NW_009623817.1 coordinate 61,941, forward strand.
TGTCTGAACCCTTACAATTTAAAAGTATTATATCTGCTGAAAATTGTTATCATTCTTCCCATAGTTTCTGTTAGTAAGTTCACATTATGAGTCTGCTGGGAAGTGATGCAAAGGATTAAAGATATGAAATTTTGAAAACATCATTTGGGAAGTAAGGTAGCTAATTTACAGTGATAGCGTGAGGTTTAATTAATTCAGATGAAGCTTCATTCTTGAAAATTATTCTGGTCTAAGGGAGGTTGAGGAATCCTTACAAAGTCATATATTACTTGAATTGTTTTAGAAGAGCAGAGAGTTTAGAGGGACAGAGAGTTTTAGAGGGTCTTTGTATTTGCTGGAATTGTAGAAAAGTGGCCTTTCACAAGCTGAACAGGACAAATTAATTCACTTTTAGTCCTGTACTTCAAATTCTTCTTCATGTATCTACCAGTTAAAATACATAGTGAACCTTCCCCGCTCCCATTCTCTCACTTTGCCCACCCCAGAGCATAATTCTCTGATATAATTTATGGTGGTAACTAGCCAAAGGAGCTAATCAGGGAGCTGTACAGAATCTGAGACTTGTTTAAATCAAGTCTTAACTCCTGTTTGGCCTCTTCTGGCAGACCTCCACAAATGGCAAAGAAAGATTGCTCTATGGCCTTGCTGAGCTTTGCCAGAAACAATTGGCCGGCTGCAGAGAGCAGATCCGCCGAGAGAAAATCATTAAGAGCAAACAATGCTAATTTGTGTTGCGAACAAAAATATTTAAAAGCTAGGAAGAAGTTCAAACATTTTTAACTGTGCTTTTAGAAATACGGCAGGAATACTTAACTTTCTTTGCAGCTTTCCCTTGAATTTTAGGAATGATCTTGAGCCCTCTAAGATCAGTAGTTTTTGTTAATCTGCTCTTGCACTGCAAAAATACTTAGGTAACTGTAACTGTTTACTTTGAAAGATTTTGTTTCATTCTCAGTAACACAAATCTGCAGAAGGAGGCTGTGTAAATAATTGCATTTGTATATGGATAAAGAATTACTTTTGTTGGCATGTTTTGTATGAAGACAGGAAAATAATGTATGGATAGGTATTTTTGAGCTTGTAGATAACTAATGTTCTAATCTGAAGGCCAATTTTAACATAAGGTTTCATTCAATGCATGAGGTAACTAGCAATACCGGCAATTAGAAGAGATGCCGATTCACTGTTATAGCATTTCCTGGCATAAACTGACCCAGTGTTTAGACATGTGAGTAGGTGTCCTGATTTCTTAGAAACACCGAGGCCCAAGTGAAATGAATTATGCATAATGAGCACCTCAAGAATCAGGACATTTTTGTTCAAGTGCCTAAAAATCATTTTGCAAATAATATCTTAGACAAATTTCAAGGTGTTGAACTTTCTGCTATAGGTTTTCTATTTATACAGATGCTTTTCTTTTTCTTACAAGTTTTCTATCTATACACTTTATCCTCTGACTCTAATGAGTCTATATTCCAGATTTGCTTGTTGAATAGTATCTGTCATCTTTATTTCCCTTTTCCTATTAGCTTGTCATCAGTTGACAGAAAAAGTTGAAAGAGACAGATACTGGCTTTGTCAAAGTGAGTACGTATATGCTGTGATTGCAAAAGGGCCAGAAGCAGTTTGTTAAACTGGGTAGTGCAAATACTGATAAGAGAATTTTTAGCCCAGCTCAGGCTAATGTGCCCATGGAAAAATAGGTTATCAAAGACAACGCTAATGTAGACATGGCTAGAGGCAGGTAGTAGAAGAAGTATAGGTGTTCGAGAGGAAATGTAAGGGCTGCTGTCTCTCCAGTGGTGTAAAACCAATATTCATTCACTAGACTCTGAATTCTAAGGAGCATAACAGATGCTTCTGTGACTTAGAAGTAAGGGGCCATCACTGGGAAAGCATCCCTGTCTTGTCATCGCCAGGCTCCAGAATATACCCTTGGTGTCCATTGGTGGCCCTCTTCAAGGTCAGGCAGACAATGTGGTTTCTGTAATTCATGTTTGGTGTTGGACTCTACAGAGCTTAAATATTTTTTACTTTCTTATTCCTCATTTCATAGGCTATTGTGCAAATCTGTCTGAACAGTATATTCTGGCCTAAAAATTGTGTTTCAGCCCTTCCTATGTTGATCTCAGTGTTGAGGTATGTGAAAGGGAGAGAGATGGGTTGAGATACAGGACCAAATGAAAAGAGGGAGGTTAGAAAAGGAAAGACACATGGATGAACTGCAGATTGTAGTTGAAGCTATGTGAGTAGTTGAGGTCACTCACTGATAAAAGTGTAGTGACAAAATAAAAGATATGAATTGTCTCTATGACACCAAAATGTTAAATTAGTAGAGTTCTGTAAATATAGTCTGTGAAAGGTTTGGTTTTTTTTTCAGGCTACCTCTGAAGGATCTATCATTGCATACTAATGGAGCAGCCTAAAAGGAGACAGTGATTACAGTTTTACATTAAATGGCTTATATATTTTTAATATATAAAACATAGATAACCTGAAAAAGGAAAAAATATTTTTTAATAAGTATGTTACAGTATTTGTAGTTGCAGAAAGCAAAAAAAGGATAATTGAATGAATTTGTCAACATGGTAAAAAATGTTCACTATAGCTCAGCTGTTGGATGTTTTCCACAATTAGCTTCTAAGCAAGTGTGGTTTTGGATGATAAGCTTTTTTTTTGTTATTATTTTTCCCCTTATTCTTTTTTTTTTTTTCATTGTAATCAGCATACAAAATCTGCACTTCAAATGAGATTGCCATAGAATACGCAAATTTATGCTAAAAGAGAGAGAGGTCGTAGACTCCATGAAGTCTGTTAAGGATTTAGATCCTGAAAGAGTCAGACTGAAAAGAGTAGTTGGGGAGACATTTGTAGATTTAGATACATGTTTCTTAAAAGCATCAGAAGACATGTAGTAGAATGCCTAATGCTGAGTTAGATGCCTACACAATGAATGAAAACAGGCCTTTAAGGATAGGATTTACAACACATGACAAGCTTAAGGAGCAGAATACTTAGAGCACCTAAGTGATCTGGGCTGCTATATGGAGATGAAACAGTGTCTCTCCTTCAGGCACAGGAACCTTGTTCAGGGATGCAGCTAGTATGTTGTGCCGTATACTGTTCCCGTGAGAGACACTTCCTCTCTCCAGTGAGCAATCCAAAAGCCTGAACTGAGACACTGCATTTGTTTACTTGGGTGTAGACCCCTGTCTTCCTCTCCTCTTCAAGAAGGAGGAGACCAAGCAAAAAGTAATGTTTTTGCTTTTTAGTGATTGGGGCATGCAGGTGGGTGTTGGCACTGGTACTGCTCTCAAGATACTGAGGACAACATTTTACATTAGGCAGCATGTGAGCAAGTACTAGAAATAACCCAGGGAGCTAAGGGAGAAGCTCAAAACTTTCTCCCTCCCAGTTGAATGCCCTGCTCTTGGAGCTGCAAGATCATGCTCTGGATTTTTGGCTCTTGTTTTCAACCTGTTGCTCCAGCTTCACAGTGGTTCAGCTTCAGCAGAAGACATCAGAGTGGGCCCCTAGTTTTTTCCTTAGTAGGGCTGCAAGCTACCCAAGAATAACTGAACTTTTGTTCTTCTTAGTTATTGAAAGAAAGGGAAAAAGTGCTATTGCTTTCTCTTTCTGACATATTCTGAAAGAAGCAATATTGTCTTTTACTGTTTTGAAAGAAAGATCTTTGAACTCCAGAAAAGCCTTGGAACTCTAAATCTCTCATGGTAGGACACTTTTGCAGAATAAAGCACCAAAATTCCAAATAGAAGAGATCTGAAGTGCGGTCATCAGCATGTGCTGTGTGGTATCTTCAGCAGTGTCCAGGTCAGTGGTAGTTGTAGATCCCTTTGCTAGTTAGCTGACTTTCCTGGAGCACTATGTAAGACTCTTCAGCACCTTACTTGGTGCTCTTTCTGCCAAGGCAGTGGCTGGGCACCTTTGGTGGAATCACCCATAAAAGGATCATTTTTAATTTTACATAGCAGATACCCAAGCAAGGCATTAGTAGAAAGTTATATAAAACATCAAGATGGACAAAGACAGGCCATAATCTGGGTTGGTTTGTGTGTCCTTGTAGTAACACCTTCTGAGGCAGAGCTAACTTTGGCCACAGGATTTAGTTAGTTATCTCAGTCTATACTCATGATTACTATACATCTTCATTTAGCAATTCGGACTATTATGACAAAGAGCCTTCCTGATCATCCTACGCTGAAATTTCTTTATCAACTCTCCCAGCCCACATGTGCATGCTGAGGAAGGGACCCACATTGCAATTTGTGTCCCCAAAAGAGTTTCGCACCCTCAGAAAACTAGCAAATCCTTGTAAACTGTACTGCGTGGCAGACTGGTGTACCATTGCAACAAATAGTAATTATAGGCACGCTTCAAGCAAGACTTTCATAAAACTGAATGAAAAGTATGATTCATTTCACAGGAAGACCCACCCACCCATTCCGCCATTGACATGTCTGTCATCTTCTTTTGCTTCTTCTTTTTTTAAGTTTCAAAGGGAAATAAAATGTCTGAAATAGAAGACCTGCCTGAACATATTCCTCTTCTGTATTTAAATCAATGTGTAAAATAATGTTTTGATTATAAGGTTTCATAATTTCTCAAATGTTAACAGCTCTCTGCATTTCAACCCATCTATTTGTGTACTAATCACAAGTATTGCTCAATGGATTAAATCTGATGTTGGCCTCTGATAAGGCACTTTTCATCATTTCAAATCACATTTGAGTATAAGTTGCTAATATTGGTTAAGTGCTCTGTCTCAAAAAACTTTACATATAGCGTTAGAGCTGTGCATTGTCTCGAGATAGTTAATTCCTTTTGGAAAGAAATGTGTGATGTTGTACTGCTAACTAAGATTTCAGTTAGAAACTTGTTTTTACAATATTATAATGCTCAACCCACTTTAAATGTTTAAGCATCCAATAACTAGATCTTTATGATGTTGCATATTAGAAAAGATGCCTGTGGCTACCTATGCCAGACAAGTTTGCAGGATTAAAGCAAGAGTGCAGTGGGGTGGTGCTAATGCTACTGGTTTATACCAGTTTTAGTATGTTAGCACTGCCTGATTTCTGTACCTTTTTCAGGGTTTTGGATCAGTGTGAGCAGGATTCTAGTTATGTTTGTCCAAATAAAATTTCCCCTGCATCTTCAAAAGCATTTTTGTATTATTTGATATTTGTAGTTGTATTTGATTTTTCATGCATGGATATGCTTTGTCTAAGTGTTACTTAAACTCTAAATTTTATGTGATCAACAAACTAGACAAAATTCTTCTCAGGATGTTAGCCATGACAGCAGCGCATGTAAAAAAAGGGATTTCTATCCTTCAGTGAGCTTAGAGACAAGAAGATGACTGATCAACACAATTAATAAGACTACAGGTACTGCCTTTGTGGAGCTCATTTCATGGTCAAGTTTATAATGTAGAGTCAAATTCCCTAGTTAAAAAACAGAACAAAACAAAACCCTACTCCATTTGTGATTTTATTGGAAGAGGAGAAAATATTTCATAAGGTCCTTAGAAATTCACACTTGGCAAACATGAAAAAAGATAGAGTAAAATCATATATATTGCAAGATCTATTGCTGGGTCAGTATGCAGACAGCAGAATGCATAACTTATACGGCAGCATATAATATTGTGTATGGTCAATACTGAGATCTCAAATGCAGCCTCAGTTTACCAGATCTCGCTGATCAAAACACCCAATTAGTCAAAGATGTATTCTTGTCTCCAGAGTGAACTTTACTCTTGTGGAGACGTGATTAATGTGCTTTGGAGACCTGTAATGAGGAAGAGTTTAATTATTCAGATTCATCAGCTTGCAAAGGTTTTGGATGATCCCACATAAGCCTGCTCAATCAGCATTCCAGAGTATGCGCAACCTGCGTGTTTAACAGTGGTCGTGGTTTGCTTTAAGTATATACTTTAAGGTTCATCCCAAGATTTTCAGTAATGTTTTTCATTAACTGAAGAGATCCCCTCTTCTAGACAACTGATTTTTAATGCTTATTTGAGAAATTTCACTTTATTACTGAATGAATTATTATTATGTATGCAGTGCCATAAAAGCACTGCCTCTTTACTATATAAAGATGCATTCCCTGCCCCAGAATGCTTGCGATCCAAGATAAGTGAGACAAGACAATGAGAAAGCCATACAAGAAAAGGAGGGTGTGGAGTGAAACAAGAGACAGATAAGATGGAAAAAAAGCACCTGACAGATAGGACTCTTACAGGAGTAGACTCTGGGAATGCTTTACCCGTGAGGAGTAAAGTCTGTGCGACTTGGTGGAGTCACCCACTTCCCCTCGGCTTCGGTAGCGCTGCCAACCTGGATTGTCAGCTTCACTTCTTTTCCCCTAAGCATCCCTCTGGTTTTTCTTGTGCCATCCCTTACATGAGAAACACTCTCCAGAAGGAAAGAAGCCCCATAAAATAAGTTTGCTTTCCTTTAAACTCCCTCCTTAATGACTTCTATTGTAAAAATACTAGTAATCCCTGAACCAGTGCTAAACTAAAGCTAATAATATCTTTTTACTGACTAAAAGAAACTAAAAATGCTCTATAAGTAGAAACTATGCCCAGATAATCTGTAGAAACAAACATGCTGCTTGTACACCGTCTCTCTCACTCCACCATCTTTTGCTTCATGTACCTAGTATGTTTTGTCTTTAGTGAAGTGATTCTTGTTTTTTCTAGATAAAGTTGTTTTTAAACTTCCACAGCTTTGCAGCTGGACACATAAACTTGTAGCAGTGAAAATTATGAAGAAGAAAAGTGGAAGGTGCTTTTGACAGAGAAGTAAGATACTGTTCTGAGCCCAAGAGAAACATACCCCAAAGTAGGCAGCAGATTTGTAAATAGCACTAAAGAGGTACAAGAAGACTGAAAGTTGAAAAGAGGAAAGCAAGCATTTTTCTACTTTTGACTGAAATCTGGGAATAATGAACCCAGGAGCTCCTCTTTTATGAAATCTCCAACCATCAGCATGAGCCAGAATTTCCATTTCTATCCACCAAGTAGCTTTCTGTCTGAGGAAAACTGGACAAAATTCTCATCGGCTTTTATCAGTGAGATTCCCAGTGTAGAACAAAATGAATTCAGAAGTCCCCTGTGATCACAGACAGTGTATCAGGGTCAGAGAGCTGAGGAAATTACCTCCTCCGCCTTTCAAAGAGCTCTTCTGATGTATCAACCTGCGTAGTCTTTCACAGGAAAGTAGGCTAAAGCTTTTGATGGCAAAAATATGAATAAAAATACTAAGCTATTATTCTGTCTTTGACAAAATAATGTCACATCTCGGTTTTAGTAAAGTGCATTGGGCTAAAAGAAGCTACTACAGACACCTACTCTAGCTTTGCCTTGTTTTCCACCTTTGTTATAATTTTCTGTGTTCTGTTGTCCTTGAGATGGCTGCAGTAGTTCTCCAAGAAAGACTTGTCAGGGAAGACACATAGAGACCTATGGATGCTGCTAAAGCCAGGGAAAATACGAAGAATCTAGATGTTCCAGAAAGAGCTTGTGGACTGCTGAAAACAGTGCATCTTAGGTGTTCCACAGGAACAGCAAGAGAGGTACTGAAGCAACCGCATATACATGCAAAGTAAATAGTTTGCTCTGCCACTGCATTAGCAAGGAAACCACTTCAAACAACTCTCTTTACCTAGGGAAAAATGTAGTAATAATAAACAATAGCATAAGTCTCCACTCCTTGCCCCAGAGGTTGTCTACTAATCCTTAGGAGCCATTGCACTCTGCAGGCTTCCTTTTTCTATCCTCATTTGTCACTGGAAAAATACTTGTGTGGGTCAGAGGCATAGTGCAAGTTAAAAAAAATATTATTAGAGAAAAAATGAACAGTTCTCCAATGAATCCCTTTATATATGAGGAGTAAACAGCAAACAATTTATCTTCTCCAAGGAAAACAGAAGCTTGTTAAAGAAGCTAGAAATCCCTACTGCTTATGAGTTGCTGGTAGCCCATTGTGCTGATGCCTCTAAAAGGAAACTGAATGCACTTGTGAGAGTTTTCTTTTCTTTCATTTCAAAAGCCTTCTCTGGTTTGACATCTCCCCATAGCTAATTAAAACAGAACACAGAGCGACATTAATTATGCACCAGAGTGGGAGTCAGAAGATATAAGTTCAGTTCCCACCCCTGCCACCGACTTCCTGGGTGACCTCGGGTAAGCCTCTTGATGTAGTGTTTCAAAAGACCTCTGGGCCAAATTTTCGTATTGAAGTTTGATTTTCAAAGGAGCTCAATATCTAGTGATTTCCATGATGTTGATTATGGCCAGAATTTCAAGCGAGCTCAGCAACAAATGTGCTGAGCTCATTTGAAAATCAAGCTCTTAATCTTTTTCTGCCTCAGTTTCCCATCTCTGACAGTGCTGGTAAGATATTTTCCTTGTCTGTCCTGATTGTTTAGACTGTAGCTCTGCGATGCCAGAAATTGTCTTTTCATGAATGTGTACAGTGTCTTGTACAACCTTGTTTGATCTCTATTATGGTTTTTAGGCACTACTGTAATAATTGCTACACCAGTGATCTGTTTTAGAATAAAAGCAACTGTAATCAGAAGAAAGCTTAATCGTTGTGTTGTTTCTCGGATCTGGGGGGAAGATCTATACTAATTTCTTTAGTTTGCTTGGGAGAATGTAATCTGGAGGACATCAAAAGCTGTATTTAAAATCAGCATATATATGTTAGCTGACTTCTCCCATCCAGTAAGGACAGTTAATCTATCAGAGAAGCAGGTTAGATCAGTTTCACATGATTCGATCTGGCAAGAAACATATTGACTGCCTCTTACTATCTTGTTATCCTTTAGCTGCTTACAGTCAAATTGTTTAATAATTTGCTTAAGAATATTTTCAGGCACTGAGTGGTGTGGAATTCCATACGCCTTCCTGCCCGCCGTGGTAAATAGCGTGTTGCCATTTGTAGTTCCTACTGCACCAGCTCTGTTTGCACTTTTCCCACACTGCTTGCATGCTCTTGCAACATCTCGGAGCAACATAACATTCTCTGTTGGCAAAGGTATAGAGTGCTTCTTCACTTCATAAATGCTGTTTGCTTCCCGGGACCCACTACAACCCATTCCTGAAATTCCAGATCAGCATTGTCAGTGATAATCGAGCTCCTGGTTTCAAGCTCTGTGCTGTACAAGCCAGAGGCCAAATGTAGTAACCCAGGAATGCGTGATTGCAAAGACTGTCACTTCCCAAGGAACTCTGCTTACTGCTAAATGACTGCCCTTTCCACATACCTGTGGGTGTCACTAACACGGTGACTCTTCCCTGTTACGTTTGTCACATACGGGTGGACAGCACCTCAAGCAGCTGAAAGTTTTGAAGCAATCATTTCCTATGTTTACAAAATTGGCAAGCGATTCACTGCTGTTTTCCAGATTCCCGTGTACTCCCTGGCTAGAATTACCTATTATTCAAGTATGTGCCCTCTGAAGAGCCCTTTTGATACTTTATATGTTTTCCTTTATATAAAATGGGATGCTGTACCATGGTCAACTTTGCAGTAGAAAAACTAGCAAGTCGCCTCTAGGAAGTGTATGGTCACAGCAGTTTTTCAGTTAAGGCTGAGTGTGTTTTGTCATGGAGAGAGTTTAACTGTGTCATTTATCTGTGACTAGCATTTTCTACTGTTGCTTTTTTTTTTAAAGGATATAGTCCCTTTATGGTCTTTACTAAAAGTGCTTTTAAGCTTCTGAATCTAACAAATAATTTCCTAAATTGTGTTACATGTCCTAGTATAGGCATGCACACCATATTAAGCTGTAACTGCCAGTGCTGGTATCTGCAAATAAAAGTTTGGAATCAAGGAAATACTATAGAATGGTTTGGGTTCAAGGGACCTTTAGAAGTCATCTAGTCCGACCCCCCTGCCATGGGCAGGGACATTTTCCACTAGACCAGGTTGCTCAAAACCCCATCCAACACTTCCAGGGATGGGGTATCCACAGCTTCTCTGTTCCAGTGTCTCACCACCCTCATAGTAAAAAGTATCTTCCTCACACCTCCTCTAAATCTACCCTCTTTCAGTTTAAAACCATTTCGCCTTGTCCTGTAACTGCAGGCCCTGGTAAAAAGTATCTCTCCATCTTTCTTATGATGCCCCTTTATATATTGATTCTGTCCCTAAAGGTTTGTCTCCATCTTTCTTATGATGCCCCTTTTATATATTGATTCTGTCCCTAAAGGTTTTCCATTCCTTCCAGTCACTGAACCTAATTCCCACATATTTTTACTAGTTGTAGCCAAACGTGTAGAAAAGGAGGAATCTTAATTACCTGTACAAACCAGAGTCTCAGTAACACTGACCTAACCTAAATTCTGGTTTGCAGGGCTCTGCTTGATTTCTGATGTGAAAGGAGCATTGACAAAACCAGGCTGTGTCTTAGCTTCATTGTTTTGAAATGGTGATTCCTTAGTGTAGCTCTGTTGTATTCAGTTTTGTTTTCCTTCCTTAATTCGTGCAGTTTGATTGTTTCACTTATATTAAGCTGTTTATTTCGAGATACAAAATCTTGATCTTTCTCAGCATACGTGCAGGGATTGTATGTATTTCTGCAAGAGCTGACGTACCAGACAAAGAGTGCAAGGGAAGTTAACAGTTCTTAAGAGGACAACTATAATGTTACTCCATCCTGGAAATAACTATAAGATTGAAATAGCGAGCGTAACATTAACTGCTCTGCCAGAAAGAAGAAGATTGTGCAGAATGCAGTGTGATGTAGCTATGTGCTTGTTATCCTTATTACGAAGCACAAGTGACACTGCAACTGCTGTCCCATCAATTCGACATTAGCTTCCCTTGCTCTCCTTGTCCTGCTTAGATGTTCTTGTTTGTGCTGCTGTGTGCATCTGGGCTGAGGGTGTTCAAGTCCTTTCTCTGTCCCACTTCACTACCCTGTTAAACCTGATCTGAAAAGGAAAGTGGAGACAGAGAGAGACCTTGAGGGTTTAAAAGAATTTACCTTGTCCTTGACCTTAGTTAAGCCCCTCGCAGTCTTCCCAGCCCATTTGCCATAAAGCACAGTCATTTCCAGATTGTCTATTATCTGCACCACGCAAAAATGTCAAGGTGAAGTCTGAAAGGCATGTGTTGCTATATAAATGACACCTATGGAATGGTAATGATTTTCTGATGCATGTAGCATTAATGAAGATGCAGTCTGCCAGTTACACTCCTGGCAAATGAGAATCTGCAGAAAGAGATTTAAAATAAATATTGATCAGATTTAAAATTAACTACTAATTACCATCAGAAGGTACTAGGCTGCTGCAGTTATAATCCATGAGTATTTATAGCTCAGGACTTTAGCGTTAGATTCTTTCTACTGACTGCCATTCAAGAAGCCTAATCTTACATCACAGGACAGGCCGAGAAAAATAACTGTTCAGCTGTTCCTAACTGATGATAGCGTTATGTTTAGCCGCACAAGCCCCCCGTGACATTGTTTTGGAGGATGCTGTATAAATTGGGATTAGCACCATTTTTATTTCTTTTAGGGAACAGCTTACCGAGGATTATTATAGTGAAGATCTGCTCAGTGTGCAACAGCATAGTTTGTGCAGAATGTCTTGGTACACACACATGCAATATGTCACTCTGCCCTAACCTAAATGAAAACCTTGCAGTTTTACGATTGAGCAATGGCAGATCTGTATGGTCCTCTTTAAAAAAAAACAACTGTGAGTTTTATTTCTTAATTGTTTCAATATTATATTAAATACTGATTTTTTTTCCCTTTTCTCGTGTAGTTTAGCAAAGAAGCAATATTTTATAAATATGACTTACCAGAAAATGATCATGTGTTCTTCAGTGCAAGTGTTAGTTTTCTCAAAATAAACAACCAAATATTTTGCAATTACTAGAAGATACTGGTTTCTGTATTGTATTTTTTGCTGTTAGCACGGAACTGATGCATTCACTAAGAATGTATTTGGAAACTGTTCATAGCCTTAGTTATTCAGGGGGAAGGCAGTGTGGTCTAATGGGAAAGACAATGGTCTAGCACACAAAATGTGCTAGTGGTTCTTGACGTATTCCTGTCCTGTACCTCAGTTTTCCACCAGTGAAACAGTCATGGTAGTAAAACTGGCCTTTTTTATAGTGCTTTGTGTTCAAGAGAAGAAGGAATTGGGTGTTACTACTTCCACAAACAATTCATTGCTTTAGGAAAATTCGTCTTCTGAGGAGGTTGTAGGGGCTGTGGGCTGGTGACCAAAGGCAGGAGCAGAGCAGGAGATGCAGCCCTGAGCAGGTACCCAGCCAGTGCCCGGAGCAGTGACTGCAGCAGGGACAAGCTCCGAGATGGTGCTGGGGTAATGACCATGGCATGCAGACATCTGAGTCTTCTTGCCCGTCCCAGAGGCCAGTTCAGCGGAGGCATTTCAGGCAGTGCAAAGCTGCAGAATTCAGAATAACTGGAGTGGTAAAGTTTACATGTAAAATATAGAAGAAATTCATTTCTATAGAAAAAGCTTGGGAAATGAACACAACTTCTCTCTTTATACATCTTATTAATATAACTCCAGTAAGTTATGTGGATATATATAGTGCTTCACTGCATATGGATTTGTAATTGCTTGATGTTATATATTTCTAAACAAAGTAAATTTGTTTTTGAAGTAGTTAAGAGTTTTAGAAAGCACTCTGAAAGATTGAAATGCATCACTAAGAACAGAATTGCAAATGTTGCTCTCTTCATTAATATTAATTTTGAAATAAAGTATCTCGCCTAAAAGTTTCTTTCAAGTGTTTCAACATTGAGCTTTAGGGGGTGGAGAAAAGAATATTTTGTCCCCACTATTTCAGTTTCACTTTTTCTTATTTGTACTCATGTCTTTATTCAAAAGCAATATAGTACATCTGTCTTTTCCTAGTAAAGAGAGGCAGATCTCTCTTTCCAGCTTCCTTTGGGTGAAGGGGGCAGTGGAGCTGCTTTCTTGTACTACAAACCTGCCGATTCCCGAAGGTGAGAGATTGCTCTTTCCTGTGCTCTCTCTGCAGTTTCAGATAGCTGCTGAGTCGGTGCCATCCTCGCCAATCAGCAAATCAACAGGTTAATGTTCAGGGATTATAGCTCCATGCCCTCTCACCATATACCTCAAAAATATTCCTACCTATGCCCCAACACCTGACAAACTACATGCGTCTGTGTTCACCACTCTCCTGACACCAGGGCTGGGGGCATTATTTTGGTGACTTTTTAAAGGTGTTTTTCAACAGAGCTGTTCAGGAAAGGAATACAGTGATGTCTTTGTCAAAAGTCTTGTGAGGAGAACATGAAGAGGCAGGTTGAAGAAATAATCAGAATTATAATCTTCTAGGGGTGTGATCATTTGGGATAGCTAGGGGCTTTTCTGCACACTGGTTCCATAGCAGCCTGTCAGATGGACTGCTAGGAAGCTACTCTGCCTGGTCCACTTGCCTGATCACTGCTCTTCTTGTTTTCTGTCCCTCTGTTACCCTGGAACAGTTCTGTCCAGGAGTGTTTTCGAGCAGAAGCCTGTTCCACCTGAAAATCTGTCACCAGTTCAGCTTTTCAGAAGCAAGTGACTACAAGAATGCACAAATGGCATACTGAAATGGGCAAAATGACCTCCAACCATAGAGATTACAAGATACATGATATTACTTTTGGTTCAGAGATGTCATTGACGTGGTTTCTACATGAGAGCTAATACATAAAGAATACTTGGATGGATTGTTCTGAGAAAATTTGAATTAAATTTACAGAACAGACCATCCAAGGACTGCGAAGGACTCATGCATAAATGGACGTGGCTCCAAACTGCTGTCAATACCAACAGCTTTCCTCTCGCTACTCCTGTCCAGCATTAACAGTGCCTTTCTCAAGTCCACTGTGGAAGTGGATTAGGCTAAACAGCCAAAAGGCACTCCTAGTGCCGAATAAGAGCATCCACACAGTGAGTTAATGCCAAGTAGCTAATGCATTTTACATTCACACCCTCACTTATTTTGCAACAGCTTCTCTGTGTAGGCAAGCCCTACATGTTCATGTCATTTGATGGTTAGCATTGCATCAGTGACATTCCAGATTCTGACCACAATGTTAGTAATGGAAAGTGGTTCATCTTCTAATGAAATGGTAGGCCTTTTTTTTTTTTTTTTTTTGGTTACATCTTTTGCAACTTTTTCTTTCATGTGTGTGTCTGGAGTGAATTTCTTCATTTTTTAAATGTGTGTGATATTCTTCTAATCTCTGATATATGAAACGATGCTCTCTAAGCGTGGAAATTGCCTTTATACAGTATACTGTATGAAGCAGTGATTGTTCAGCCTTTTTTCTTCCGAAGAGCAGGAGAAAACTCAAGTAATAAAATGTTCTTTACATATACTGGCAATTTAGTAGCTTGTGTCTGATATATTTTTTCCTCATAAGATATTCCAGTTTTTGTCTTGCTCAGCTCATATTGTGGCATCCCTAACAGTTTTGCTTTATTGTCACATGCCTGGCACGCTTTCATGTAGACCTAGAGTTTCCTGGTCATTTAAGTCATCTGTTTATCAGTTAGGTTTATTTTCAGCAAGCCTTTGGTGTTTAACTAACTTGCTTATTCAGTTTACGCACCACTGTGGGTGATAATAGTTGAGATGGATGAATATGGCCTTAGATTTTACAGAAATAGTGACTCCTCTGAGCTCACTGATGAGCCTTCATGACATCTTTCTAGGTAATCTTCATCTCCCCCAGGAGCTTCTTCAGATCGAGTCCAGGCTGCAGTGATGAGGAAACTGCTGTTTGAAATGTCATCTATGGACTTTGAAGTGTGGATTTCTCATGTTTTTTTGCAATAACAGAGGCAGGAAGAAAGCTGCGTCTGTGTGTTTGCCTACCAAACTGTTTGAGTTGCGTGGTTTATAATCGAAGATATCCTTTCTGTTCACATTTCTAGGGACACAGCTCCCACTGCACAGCAGTCTGAATTTCCCAAAATCTAAAGACAAAGATGATGTCTTACTTCTCACTTTGAATAGTGTATGAGTTGAGGGTTTCACAGGGCACCTCTGGAGACTGTTTTGGTTTTCTCCTAGATGGGATTTGTAGTCAATGTTTTATTTATTGATACATTAAACAGCAAATTCTATCTAGCTTCAACTGTCTTTCCATCCCCTTCACTTACATTTCTGTAACGAGTGTGCCGTAACATTTCCATCAAATCATAGTCTCTCTTCATTTTAAGGTCATTGTGGAAAACTGGCATCAAGTAGCTCTACCCTGTAGGGAA
>NW_009623817.1:77278-94514 GCF_000690535.1 Cariama cristata
CTAAAACAGGAAGAATATTTCAATTTGGAATAGTGTATTTTAAAACGCCTGTAGCTTAGTGGGACAAAATAGTGTAAAATATGCGAGTGCTGTGAATTTGATGGCATTAAAGGAGTTTTTAGAGGATTGTTGCTTAGTGCAGGATACTGTCCTTTCCTTCCCCACTCTTATTATGTAAAGGAACTAACAATTTGCTAATTTGTTCAGCTAATTTGTTCAACTAATTTGTCTTTCATACTCCAGGAAAATCAGAATGGCTTATATTTACAGCATTGTAATTTTTTTTTTGGATTGACCAAATGCATGTCTACGTACTTCTTACACACATATGTGTAAAACAGGGCACATACAAGGGACTTGTCAGTAAATTACCAGCAAATTGCTTGGCCTGGGCAGGAGCGAGTAAATTTGCAATTGCAATCTGGAGCAATATGTTAGAGGCCACCTTCCTTAGATCAAGTTGTCTATTGCAACACCAGCAAGTAATCAAATTGTAATGTACTTTAATGCAAAGCCTAGTTTGGCTTGGTTGGCAAATTAAACTATCACATGCCTCTGGCAAAAGCAGGAAGCCTTTGAACTGTTTGACTGCAGCTGTAGCTTGCACACCTTATTTTCCCTCTTAAAAATCAAATTAAACTATAACCTGCAGCCTCTGCGGTAAGTTTCAAGGAAAATTAAACTGTTGCTAACCTTTCTAGCAAAGATAACTGTCTCTGATCAAGCTGAAAAGTCCAGGCCCAAATTCCCCTCTCCAAGTTCAGACAAATTCATTGGAGGAAAACTCCAGGGCTTATTAAGTACAAAGATATTACCTCTGACTCAGGAAGTCCTTGGCCACAGATTGCTAGAGACTGGGAGCGTTTGCCAAGAAGGTATTACTCTGTGCTTCCCCTCTTCTTTCACTCCTCCTACAGCATTTACTGCGGATCTGTCCTGGGGACAGGACACTGGACAGTTGCTCTGGTCTGCCTCTCCGGATGTGAAGTCTCACCCGAATTCAGAGCACTAATGGGTACGCTGACCTACTCGTAAGCGTTGCCCATGGTGGTCTCAGCAGTGTGTTTCGTGGAAAGCAGTGTTTGGGCTCATTCCCTCCTTTATACTTGCCCTCAGACCTTCCTCACTCTATGCTAGCAGTGGCCCAGACTCCTTCTGACTCTTAGAATACAACTTTGGATGTGATGGTGTCCTTCACCTCCCCCACTTTTCATTATTTTCTGTGTCCTGCTGGCAGGAACACTTGGCATTTGACTTGCCCTCATAACATTCATGTTTTTCTTGGAGCTCTCAGAGATAGCATTTTTCCCAGCCTGGATGAGTTGCTGTTATTTCTATTGAGTCAGCAGTACAATAGACCCTCTTGCGAGCCAAGACCTTGTCTGTCTAGTGGCTCAGGCTTACAAAGACTCGATCCTGCATGCTTAACGTTACCCTTTGATTTCCAGGATTAGTGTCTGACTGATGGCAGGTGAGAAGGCAGAACAGTGCAGCACAAAAGGAAAGAAATCAATTAAGTTTACATTGCAACATGTACTCACTCAGGGCCAGGTTAGAGCAACAGGAATTGGGTAGTTGGCACTGGAAGCAGTGGGCAGACAGCAGTCTATCTCTCATAGAAGTGACAGTGACAACAGAGAGGATCTTTCCTCTAATGCTTTTTAATATGTATACTACCCATGCTTAATATAGTTCACAATATAGCAGTTAATGTCTCCGCACTATGGTTTTCATATTATTAAAAGCTGGGTTAAAAGTTCTCAGTCTCTCTCAACAGAGTAGGTAAAACCTCAGCTGAGGTGTACTAGTCACATTTTTATCAAGAGATGAAAGTGATAGAGATATAAAGCACTACCAGCTTTTAATTAAAATTGAATAAGTAAAAAACAGTTGGCAGTTGCAAAATTCATTATGATGTGTTACCAAAAATAGATACCTTTATGAGAATGCAGTTTTATTACAACAGTGGGCACTAATTAGTTGTAAACATCATTGCTGAGATAGCCAGATAGAAACTGTGTTAGTAATACTCGTAACAGGTTTCAATTGGCTGGAACGGAAAACTAGAAACTCTTAAGGCTCTTAAAACTCTCAAACTACCAAAATAGATGTATGTACTTCTGTTACTTAAGGCAACATCTGAATTTCAGGAACAATAACTTAGTGTTTTCTGCATCTGTTTTTAATTTGCCAGGAAAACTTGACTTTACAAAAATGTAACCTGACTTCACTGAAATATGTGTGACCCGGTGTTTTTATTTCTTCTTTCTATAGAATAGTCAGACTTGCAAGTTAGATCCTCCAAACTTTTATACATTTCATTTGCTAAAAAATCCCTTTGACTTAATAAAATGTCTTCTAATATGAGTTTACAGGTATAGATCTACAGTTTAGAGCATCTTACTGACCAGTTCGGGATGTATGTGCGTCCTGCGTAATTTCTGCAAAATTTACTGCAATTGATAAAAGTTATTTTCCTCTCTCCTCCTGTAATGTAGAACATCAAGCAATGACAACAAATCTGTGGGTGGTTTATCTGATTTATGCTAATTTGCTATGACATGTTTGAGGCATCACTTGCATCATCCCAGTCTTGCATATTTATTATTAAAAATATTAGCTGCTTATGAAAAGGGAATATTTTAAATAAATATTCATTTTTGCTGTGATAACCTCTTGAAACCAGGGCCCCAATCTGGTAGACTGCATACAAAATCGTTGCAAATGAAGTGCAACCTGAAGTGTTTTAAGATAAGCTTGCAGCAAGAGGACGATGTGAATCCAGGAAGATTAATATATCCCACCTACAAGGAGTGGGTCTCAACTCATGGAATTTCAACCATTAAACATGCAGCATCTAAATCACCTCCAAAGCCAGCATGAGAAAGAGGTAAACCCAGCCTGTGATTTAACTCACATAATTTAGAGACCTGAGGCCTTCAGGGGAGAATCAAGCACCAGTACCCAACCTTAAGCTCATATTTTCAAACTTGGATGCTTCAACAATCTCCTAAATTCTTGTGTCAGTACCTAAGTAAGCACACACAGAAGTGATGAGTGAAGCGGTGACTCCTTAGCAAAGTCAGAAGGTGCTGCGCGAGATGAAGAGTCTTTCAGAAGAGGCCTAACTTGGAGTGCTGAGCTTTAAAAGTAAAAACACAAGCACAAGCCCCACATTTTAAAACTTTATCCACCTTCCTTGGCATCTACATGTTGATTTTAAAAAAATAAATTCATCCTTTGTAAACAATCACCTGTCCTAGATCTTGCTAGTACTGCTTTGTTCTAACTTCACTGACTGGCGTGATGTGCTGGTACACTGGAACCACATGCCAAATTCATGAGTTGAAACAAAATACAACATAGAAAAATGTGAGTTTCTAGATGTTTTCGGCAGGAAACATTACAGCTGCAGTATGTCAAAATTTGCAGATACATGAATTTAAGGAAATTCTGAATCTCTTGTTCGTTGTTGGCATTACTCATAGGAAAAAAATCAGTATGGTATTTAAATAAAACAGCTCATGCCAAAGCTGGAACCTACCAGTATTTGCAATATTGTTTAGCCTTGCTGTCTCAGTGGGTTTTCACCCATTGCCTTGTATTTCAAAAGCTTTGTTAAAACCCCCCACTTTTTCCCCCCAAAAGTGGTATTTTCTTCAAAATACTATGTGTTTATGATAGAATAAACCTTACATATGAGCAAACTAAGAATAATATGTGGCAGGTTTTCTTTTCTGAAAATTGGTAACAGATGCAAGTCTCTTTCTGATGTCTGTACCATTGCAGTTTCGCTATTTACAGTTAAATTGTACCCAGTTTTTCCTTGTGATTTGCAAGTGTTTACTTTTGTTCGTGAGTCAGTATCTGATGAAGGTATGTTAATATTCTTGGAGATTAAAGCCTTAAAATTATTATTGACATTGGACATCTGAGCTCCTTTTCCCCCTGAATCCACACCCTATTGATTGAATGAGGCCTTAGTAACAGAAACAGAAATACCCTTGATGCTTGCCTGAGCATTGCCTAAGTATTTGCAGGAGTACCTAGGTCAGAAACGTCCCTGAATGCTTGGAAAACTCTTGGTATATTGGAATGGAGAGAAGGGCAAGCTCTGTTAAGGAGGAAGGAAAAATATGCAAGTAAAACCAGCGTACTGAGAGCTGCTGTGGTGGAGCGATGGCTGCAATACCGACGCCAGGAGGACCTCAACCAGAGATGTGCTGGCTCACATGGCCGTGTGCTTGGTCTAGACTGGGTGTGAGAGACTGTGATTGCTCCAAGAGTGATCTCTGCTGTTATCATCCGGAAGGTGATGGTATTATACAGGCATGCAGGACCATAAGTTAGGAAACACTTAGCAGATGTGGAAGACCGAATACCAGGGATGCAAAGATGCAAAGATCGGCTGACAGTGTGCAATAGCAGCAAAGGGAACCAAGTCTGACACTGTGTAGAAGGCAAATCATGAAGTAACTCTAAACCCTCCGTGTTTGCTTGTGTTTCTCACTGCCCCTTGGCAGTCGAAGCCCACACAGGCCACTGAAGGATTTCATCCTCTCCGAACCCTGTGTTGCTACATTGCAAACTAGCTTGTGCAGCTAGAGAGAAAAATGTTCTGTTCAGCTTGGGACACCTTGAGGACTACACCCCAGGGCACTGCTGCAAAAACATTGCAGAACTGCCCCAAAGGAATGGAAAGATATGGCAGGTGTTAAGTTTGCTATTATTGCCAGATAAGATTTAAAGATAAACAAATGCATTCAACTAAAAGCCTAGAGTCACAATAACAGCGCAAAGTTAGGAAAAGATAAAATAACATGTATACATTTCTGAAGCAATATATATCCTCCTTAGCTGCTCCTGTGTCTCAGCTTTTGACTGTGGCTAATTAGTTTCTGTGTGGAACCCTGGGCTGGTGTGCCCCTGGGTACGCAGAGTTGCTTACACCTCGCCTTCTTCTTCTAGTAAAGGTCGGGACCTGCATCTTCTCTAGCTCAAAGTGGTGATTTCTTCTTGTTTGTCTGCCCCTCATTCCCTGGCATTGGGCCATCAGGTGTTTTCTGGGAGATTTCAGTATTTCATTCTGCCCCTCCTCCTTAAGTTTACTTCAATAATGTTTCTATTGTCCATCTCAAATAACACTTTCTTGGCTTTTGTTTTTCACTAATTATAGTCTTGCTAAAATACAGCGGCATCACTTTACAAACGATGCATTATGATAAATAGTACAAATTCCTTTTAAAGTATATACTGTGTATGCAGGCTATATAGCAAGGCCATTTATGACATTCAAACACAAACTGATCTTGAGGGTAGGACTGCCAAATCTGCAAAAGCTCCACCTCATCCTTTGCTAGATTTTGGGGGCTCATCTGCACGTTACTGGGTTTTGGTGAACTTGAACAGAGAATACCAAAGGCTTTGCATATATTTAGGCCAGCTTGCTTTCCTTCCCAGCCCTCCTTTCTAGCATTGGCTATAAATAGCCACAAATGCATATACACAAAAGTGGTTACCATTGAAAAATCCACATTTTCTAACAGAGACTATAGTACAGTATTTTTTCTGCAGTATCTTGTTCAGGCAGTGGAACAGAAATATGTTGTGGCATCTTAGATATCACTGTGAGATAATGCTTGGCAAATGCTGGATTTTATTTGCTTATTTTAAGTATTGGCTATCTATATAAATATTAAATGAAAATTGTCTTGTTTCCCATTATAGTTTGTCATCAATCAGATAATGATAATGAGGCCATTGAACAAATCGATGAAGATATAGCCGTGACTCAGAGTCAGATGAACTTTATTTGTCCCATTACACAGGTATGCTATCACTGCTACTATAAGTGATTGGGAAATAGGTATTTCATATTCTTCATTGGATTGTTTATTACAAATCTGCAATACTTGTTAAAAATCAGGCAGTATAAATTACAAGCATTATCAGAGAAGAGCAACATTGCTTGGGGAAAAAACACACGTGAGGAGGAATGCAAAAACAGGACCTGACCCCATAATTTGAGTGGAGTGCCATGTATGAATGGCAAACACACTTCCTGCTGTTTTACAGAAAATCTTGTAAGAAGCATTTTCATGGGCATTATCAGTGCCTTTAAATCAAACTTTATTGATTACAGGTGAAAATGAAGAGGCCAGTTCGAAACAAAGTCTGTGGACATACTTATGAAGAAGATGCCATTCTAAAAATTATCCAGACTCGAAAGCAGCAAAAGAAAAAAGTCCGGTAAGCTAACAAGAATGTGTAGAAAAGCTATTTGCTTTGCTGTGTAAGTGGAATTTTACTCCACTTGTTCTAGGAAATGTGTTTGCATTGGCAAGGCTGCAGGAAGTAATACCTCAGTGTCTGCCCAAGTCAGTCTTCTGATTAGTACTCTACACATGAAGGAGCTTTTCTTTTTAATGAAGACAATGTGTAAGGAAATATTCAGGAAGTGTGTGGGCAAGTTACAGCTACTCATGATACCTGCACAGCAGAAGCAAAGAAATTTCGTATAGCCATAAACAACAAAGAGAAACTTCAGCTTCTTAAAATTTATTTGCTCATTTTCTTCCCACTGCTTGTTTAGCACACCCTGAAGTTAATGAAAAAAAAATAAACGTCTCCTCTGTGGACCCTCTTTTGCAGTTATATTCCAATACAACTGAGAAATACTAAAACACTTAAATGAGTGTTAAAATGAGAAATATTAAAACACAACTTTTTAGGTAGTACAGAGTTTAAGAATGATCAGACAGAGCATTAAGAATGAACAGACAGGATTGTGCAGTTCCTACTACGATGCAATTAAATAATTCTTACTTTATATCATCAAATCAGCCTGCCATTTTCCACACAGGACATATTTTTTTGAATGAAAAGATGTAACAGTTGAATTTTTAAACCTGAAATTCTGCCCGGTAAGTTTCAAATTTAGGATGGTTTTGATTTTTTGAAAAAAAAAAAAAAGAAAATGACTCAGACACTTTTTAGAGCAAGTTTAGAGGTCATATCATTTCATCATTACTTTCACATTTGTTTTTATATCATATATGCTAGAGCCTCATGCTTTGGGGTTGATGACCTCATGGAAACTTACCAGTTGTAGACTTTTTAATAAATGTGCAGTTTGCACATGCTCAGGGAGGTTTGTCAGAGACTAGCAACCTGATTTCCCCACAGATTATGCCACAGACAGCTTACTTCCTCCATCCGTTACTCTTGCATTTGTTAGACTCTACAAACTCCTCCATAGGGGATACAAAGGTGGAGCAGGACTTCTTATTCCATGCTCCTTCCTGGATACAGGAAAGCACTGCTGTGAAATCAAGCATCAGTTGGGATGTCCAGCCACTACCTTAGTGTCAAGACAGCTCAAAGAGCAAGATGGAGGTACCCTTACCTGTGTTATGAGGTCTAGTGGAGTGGGTGCAATATCCTGGGAATAACAAACCAGCAAGATGGTTGGAAAGAAACTTGACTGGAAAAATGAATGGGAATTGGGAAATAGCTCACAAGTTGGAGAGAAGAAAGTGAGTGCTCTGGAGGATAGGGACAGGCTAGGAAGCGTGTGCTCAACAGCCCAAAACCACGACAAAAATACTTTCTGCAATACAGAACTGAATTTAGGATGTTCATATCTAAATATTTCTCTGTGTTGTTAAATCCATCAGGAAATTGTCACGGTAGTAGAGTTTGTTGTGGTGGATCAAAAGTTTCAGCACTGCTGAAAAATTAATAGGGTCAGGTGACTGAATTTTATTTTACCTTTTAAGAAATTAAAGACTTAGATAAATTCTAGAGTAAAAAAAAATCATGCAAGCTGTACAACACCTAGCTTTAAAAGCTACCTCGTACCCAAACTGGAGTTATTTGTGCAGTCTGAATACTGGCAGTTCTTAATTTTGAGCTTTTAGCTTACAACCTTACCATTTTTACAGCAATTACTCCAGTATGCTAGAAAAGCACACACACAGCAATAACTTGGCTTCACTGTAACTAAATTAAGAAAGACTACTTGGTTTTCTCTGCCCAGTCTCACTGACCTGCTGTAATTTTAACCTTCCTTGTAAAAATGCAGTCAGTTTTGAAAAACCATAGTCTGCTGTGGTGGGAAGACAGGCCAGTTGATGCAACAGGTTCCCCATTTGAGTACCCCATTCTCGTGGTGTTGCTACTTGACTGCGCTCCTGCCAGAAATATTCAAGTGGAAGCAGGTGCCTTGATAGAGCTGAGGGGATCATCTCTGTCCTGACTCTGAAATCAAAGCTGTTGCTCACTCTGGAGTTACAGAAGTGGCTCTTTCCTCACACATACTTTCCAGTTTGAATCCATGAGATCCCTTCGGTGCACTTGGCAGCACAGTAGCTGAATGTCAGCTCTTCAGCTGACGTACACACAGCCACCAGGTTTGTGCTGAGAGACTTGCCATAGACTCCTTCAGGCAACTCTTACGTGTCTCAGTTTGCTCACTATTTTCCACTGCCTGAAAGGACATACTGATACTTTAAGCTTACAGAAAATGTGGGAAGCTTTCTGAGCACTTGTTACTCATTAATCTGGCAAGCTATTGCTCTAGTAAGGTGATAAATGGGAAAACTGAGGCACAGAGCAATTAAGTGACTTATCCATGACAAACACAGTCAGCTGTGGACAAATCATGAGTAAAAGCTGTGAGTAGTGAGTGTAAGTTCAGCACCTCAGACAAAAGTTACTCCTACTAGAGGGAAAATTCAGGAAAAGTGTTGTTTCTGACTACAGGTACCATCTGTGCATGTTTGGGCCACTGCCAAAGGAAAATGACCTTTAGCCCCTGAATATCTTTCACCCTGCTGTCTTTATCTGTCTATTTCAAGTAGTTGTAAGACATTTTTTATCTGATTATCATTTAGAGGCTATTAATTTGACTCCATCTCTCCTTTCTATGCTTCCTTAGTTCATAGAAGGCCAGGTAAATTTTTACACGAATTAGATAGTCCACTGATTCACCAGTCAGTCTTTGCAAGTCTCATTCTCTTTTATCTATTTCCCTAGAAATTAATTTCCCTATTTATCTATCAGTGAAGATTATACATCTCCACTGCAGATTAATAAGGTAAGAGGTGTTTACGTGCAGTTTGTAGAGGACTGCAAAGAGAGAAAGCAACACAGAAAGTTGTCAATGCAATGCTAGTATCGTTGCTGATGCAGGCAGCTTGTGTACATGAAGAAAGAGAGTGATCTACAGGTGAGACACTCCTCCTCTCGATGTGTTCCTTCCTTCCTTCAGCTGTTGATTCCCACCAGTTCAGATAAATGGATTCATTTTTCCCCACAGAGAGCTGGTGAGGAGGAAAAGAGGTAACGAGGAACTGACACAGTGAATCCCAGATAAATACAATAAACTAGCAGATGTTATGTAAAAGCCTATATCTGAAAAATACAATTCTTCCAATGTAATGGAGTCTCTCTTTTCTTTTTAACAGATGCCCTAAAATTGGCTGTAGCCATGCTGATGTAAAAGGATCAGATCTTGTGCCAGATGAAGCACTTAAAAGAGCGATTGACAGTAAGAATAAACAAAGCTGGTCAACACTGGAGAATTCAGCTGGATATGCTGCTGCCACAGAGAAAATTTGTTGTTAGAGGTCTTGTGAGATAAGCTGCTGATTGTAAGTAGGTTGTGTAACTGATTGTTATTTAAAGTGTTTCATTTATAGGCAAAGTTGAAGGTCTCAGCTGTAACTGAAAGCATTTTTTTAACTGCCAAATATGAGGAATTCCAGTTGAACTTGTTTGGCTTTTTTTTAACCTGCCTGAAATTCTAAAATCTTGCATTTGATAAATAAAACATGTTTTGCAGCATTTAACCTTCCTTGTCAGTGTGCTAATTTTTTCAGCGTATTGGAGATGCAGATTCTGCTGGCATGTAATAGCAAGTGCTTTGCTCAATATTGCAGGTAGTTCTGTTACTGTCTCTGTAACTGCTGGGAATATTCAGAGTAGGGCACTCTGACCCAAGGATTTACCCAAGTCATGCATCCTGCTTGGGAGCACATCCATGTTTTGATAGAAGCCTCAGGAAACCTTAATAGAGCTTAATTTGCAGGACGTGCTGCGCATCTATACTTTGCATGTGGAACACAAAATTACCACTCAGCTTTGAGGATCTTGGCCTTGTTTTTATAATTTTTGAACACTCTGCCCTAACTTAGGCTTTTCTTTTGAGGTTCAGAAGCTTTTATTTCATGCTTTTTGTGTTTGAAAGCCCCATGGGGCTTTACCTTAATATTGTAGATTAGGGGACTACAACTATTTACAAATATATTCCAATAACTTATTTATAGATAATAGAAATATATTGTAACCATATGCCTTGAACTGAAAAGCAGTTAACCTCATTTTATATAGGCTTCAGGTATCTGTGCATTTGGGCACAGATCCAAAAAAGGACTTAAACTTTGTGACACTCTGTGTTTATTAAGTAAATTGATCTGAACATATCTAGCAGATAAAGCACTATATATATGAATTAGAAATAGCCATAGGTAAAAGGAGCTGCCTGGTGGTCAGATGGCAATTATCTCTTGCCACATGTGAAGCAGAAAATATACAAGTTTCTCTGAGCTTTGGGATCCTTACTGGGTTAAATGGTATTTTCCTAGGTCATTTTTCTGAATTTACAATCTGACGTTTAGTCTAAAATGTAGCTAAGGTACCTAAATGCTAAGCTTTTTCTGGGTTACTGTTTGCTGACAGTTTTCCTTTCATAGACCATTATTAACCCCAATTGTGCTTAAGAGTGCAAACCACTTCAAACTGAAATTGTTATTGTAATTGAAGAATGTTAATCTGCAAGCTGATTTCATAGCTAAAAAAGAGAACTGAGCCAATATTATGTGCACTGAGCTTTTGTGTTCAAAACACTTCATGGGAATCAGCTGGGTAATTTTCATAACGTGGTCTAACCCCAAAGGTCCATCTTTTCAAAACTCAGCAGTGATCATGAGTGCCTCTGTCTGTGGAAGCCCAGCTGAAACAGCTGGAAGAGACTGGGGGACAGTTGAGCAGTATGTACTTGTTTGTATTTTTATTTGTAAAAATCAGGTCCCTTTTAAGACATCTCAGGTCTCAAACCTATAGTTTTTAAGGTAGGTCACCGATTTTCAGTTAAATAGCGCAAGGGAGGATGTTAACTATAGCGTTTGTCCAAAAAAAAAAAAAAAAGTGCAGGGGGATCTCCTAAACTGTTCATAGCTTTTGGTTTCATCTCTACATTTGTGGTTAAATTTACTCCAGCACCATTTATAAGCAGAACACTCAGAAACAGAAACTTGCGTTGGTTAAACAATCTGCAGTTTCTGACAGTGGTGCATTAACGTTGTCCTCATGGATCTAATTCAATCCCTAGTGGTAATCAGTCTCCCAGGTTTTCAGATGCAAGGATGTACATACATTTTACACGGCCGCAGCGTCGCACTGCAACTTTAGTTTGTGTAGGTGTCTGGATGCTTGAGTGTGCTAAATTATACCCAGATCAATTCGTACCGACAAACTGGTGGCAGCAGGTTTGGTTTGCTACCTGTGGTGTTTGTACCAGTATACCCTTAGATAGCTGCAGTTCCTGATATGGTCATTACCCTCATGTTCCAATGAGTAATGCTATTAGGCAGATTGCTGTCTTGGTTACACCTTGTTGTCGTACATTAAGGAGAGAGGCTTGACCCATAGCAGTGCTGGTGGCCCTCGTGGAAGCTGCACTCAATCTGTCTCTGTGTTAGCTAATCCACAGGTAACAATGTGAACTGCCTGCTTAAGATGACGCAGCTGGGAGACAAAACAAACAAATCTGAAGCAACAGTGTAAAAGAAGAGAACAAATAGTCAAGCACTCACTTACTGCCATTCGAAGTGGAAAGGTATTTTTGAATGTTCACATTCCTACCTCAAAATACATGATCTTCCCTCTCTCCTTTGCTAGCCTAAGCCAGGCAGCATCAGTGGATCAGAGAGCCTGAATAGCAAGTGCAAGTGCAGCCTAAATGCTGAAATCCTTCTCAGTCTTCAGCTGAAAGAAACAGACTGATTTTTGGCAGCACTTACCTGCTTAATTTTAATAATAATCACGTATGAGGTGAAGAGGCATGTGTATTTAAATAGAGGCAGGTTTCTTTCTTCTATCATCAGAGATACCTCTTTTCAAGTATGGCCACAGCCATATTATCCAGAAAAAGACAAACACTCATGCGCTTATGTCAGGATTGCTGACGAGAGTCCTTGAGTCCCATCAAAATCAGTGATGCACCACATAGATTCAACTGCTAGAGAAAACTGCCTGTATTTACTGAAATCAGTGAAGTTCTCCCCGAAATGTTTGGCATTTCTGAATTTAAAATATATCATAACATCCAAGGAATCCTAGTAGAATGAATGATTTTTTTTTTTCTCTGAACCTGGAATTTGAGCCATTCTGTTGATTTTTGATGGCTGGCTCTCTCTTGTTGTTGATTCTTACAAGTAATTTTCCTTCTGAAATGGAAAGATTAGAGACTTGGTCATTAGCACGAATTGCAGCTGGCACTGTACTACGTGGAAGGACAGAATTGGGGAAGGCTTCTGTGCCTGTCAGCTGACCTGATGGAAGTTATAAACCGCTACTGATTCACTGGGGTGGCTGTAGTTACTGGCAGCTCTTTGCTCTTTCATTTGCGAAGTTTGGGGTTTGCTATGCAGTTGTGACCTCTCTGTTCCCCTATGTCCCATGTCCCCCATAAACTCCACTCTGGATAGAAGTAGCTTGAAAGAGTTAAAGAATAAAAATAAGTGTCTGTGATGAATAAGCTGATCTGTATGATTCATAGAAGTGGAAACTCAACAGCAGTTAAACCTTCAAATATTAATCTGTTTTGGCTATAAGATATCATATGTAAACAGGCATATGTTAACAGTTCACAGGGTAATTTGTGTCTCATTGTTTGACGTCAGAAATTTTGCAACAATATTTAAGGAAAGAAACTCGGAGGTGAGGTGTTTTTTTTTCCTTTTCCTTAAGGGATGCTTTACAAATGCAGCAAACCTCAATGTAGCTGAGAAGGATCTGTCACTGAAACCTGGTGAGAATCTGTCTCTGCCAGAGAACAGAAGTTCCACATAGAATTTTGAGTGATTAAAGAAACATCTAATCAAACATTAAAATAAAGAAAAGGCAAGAGAGATCCATATGCAACAGCTTTCAGTGGTACCCTGAGACGCGAGCCATTAGCACACCTCTCTCACTTGAACAGATTCTCCCCATGAAGCAGAATTCTCCATTTTACAACTACAGACTGAAGTTTTCAAATCAGTTGAGCCATGATGTGTAAAGATAAAAACTAATCAGGCAGGCATCTCATGGAAGATTTAGCACACTT
This sequence comes from Cariama cristata, assembly GCF_000690535.1. Taxonomy (NCBI): domain Eukaryota; kingdom Metazoa; phylum Chordata; class Aves; order Cariamiformes; family Cariamidae; genus Cariama; species Cariama cristata. Next base: position 90,669 of record NW_009623817.1, read on the forward strand.
GTGCTAAAAAGAGTGCACATTCCTCTGAATCAAGGACATATTCATCATTACTGCTCTGGAGCTGTGATCTTATTCATTCTAGAAGAATCAAAAAGACTAGTCTAAGTCAGTGCTCCCTTGAGAAATACCCGGAGCAAAAGTAGGGGCTGCAGGAAGTGATACCAATGACTCAACAGCCAGGGCCAACACACTGCCTTATTTTAGACAATGTCCTCTTGGACATACTCATGTTTCCTCATGAGTGGCTGATGACAAAGGTCTTACCTACATGTGGTCACAAGTACCTCATGATTGTTTTCTGAAGAATAGCTCTAGTATTGTGGGCAAAACTAGCTTAGAATTCACTGTACAACTGGATTAACTTCCACTGCCTTATCAAGTGAATGTTAATCTCCACCTTCCCTAAAAATCTCCATGTATGGATCCCTGGGTACTCTGTGGTCCATTAACTGAACATTTCCATAATGGATAGGGCAGGGCTCTGTTATACAGTGAAGAAGATGCACCTAGGAAAGAGGCTTCCTGGAGTGGAAAATGTTAGGATATCCCAAGGACAGGTCTTCCTTTCTCTTGCTACAGCCAAAGCCTTAAGCTGATGGCTCCTCACTACAAGTACAGACTAGTACTGACTGCAAATTCCAAGTCTTCCATAAATAATGATTTATTTTCGGGGCATAAAGTACTAACTGTTAATACATATTATTTCAAACACACGACGTGGTCACAGCAGTGCTCAGAGGAGAATCCTATGTATAGGTGCCAGCAGATTCTAGGCTGCCAGCCAGTAACTATAAGAAGTAAAAACATTAGATCAATTGTTAAGCAAGTAAAATTCTGGAATGCATGTACATCGTACAGTGGATACCCATGTATGTGCTTAGCCTCTTGACACATGAGTAATCTCAGCGACTTCACAGGACTGCAGCAACATACAGAAAACAGTGTGTTTCGTCATTTCAGAATGCTGCAGAAAATGCTGTGGTGGGCTGAGAAGAGAGCCTGCCTCACTCGCTTATTCTGATGTTAGTCCAGACCCGAAGACAGAGCTTGAAAGCACGCACATGAATTGAATTGCATGAGAAGCTCACCAAAGGAAGTGTTTGCTTGTAAACTCCGTATGAATAGGATCTTCTCTGACCGCAAGGGAAATGGAGAGACACTCATTCACTGTCCGCTTGTGCAATCAACTTCTGAAGTAAAAACAGGATTTGAGGTTTAAAACCTGAACCTTCACACGTCTTTCAAGCAACAGAAGAAGCTTTCATGCTGTTAAGTCCGCAAAGGAAAAAAGTCAGGAGGTGTGCTGCTCATGAGACTCCTTGGATTTGATAATAACTGGCTTATCAAAAGGGAGTTATTTAGAGTTCCTAGCAACAGCAACCCTCAGAGCAGCTTCTGTGTGGGCTTGAGGGGAGACATCTGAACACCATTACGTTGCACTTCTTTTGATGTCACTATGTGCTCGTCATGTGTTTTATATCTTAACAGGGAATCTGCCGCTGAGTTCCACAGTGTGTAAGGATGATTGTGGGTTTATCACAGATGCCATTCCCGCTATAAAAAAACATTACTTTTAAGTTCTTTATCACCTGGCTGCACAACTACTTTTAGAGCCCTGTCTGTGCAGGGTGATTCTGTACACTAGTAGATTATGGACAACCTGCTAGTTTTAAATTGCTAGCTTTCAATCTAGCAGTAGTTTAAGCTCCTTTACATGGCTTGATATAACTTGTAAAATAAAGATATTTATTTTTAATCATTTGCCTGATAGTTTAATATTAGCTGAAGTATTTGTGTGTCACACCTCTCTCATCCGATAACTAAAATTATGAATTTTTAATTTCTTCCCATAGCAAGCAGCCAGTTTATTTATAAGTGGCCTAATCTAATAGTGGTTTACTCTGTGTATCCCATGCGACATATTATCAAAGTTACCAGACCTGTCCCAAGCACTTGGGAAGTGGGGAGATGGTTACACAATTCTCATTGCCTCTGGCTGTTCCAGATACAAAGATAAAGGGTCAGAGAACTGGAGCAGCAAAGATCATTTTGTGAGCATCTAAGGAGAAACAGCTGATCAGGTGAGTGTAGGCACTGGCTGAGGGCAAGACAGGCAGATGCTTGAATACCGTGTGAGAAAAATCCCCTTAAATACAATAACATGCCAGGAAAAGGTCAATGCCTGACCCCAGAAATTCTGGATTCTTAAATCTTCATCTAGCAGATGCAATAGTGGTACTTGTCTGTTTTTAAAAAGAGAAAAAATATATGAAGAGTGACATTCAGCTTGCCACAGCTCTGGCAAGTCTGTGCTGGGCAAGACCCTTCCCTCTGCTGGGACGTGCCAGATCTGTGATACACATCCCACAAGATCTTGTTTCTGCTCCAGTCCCAGCTCCTTGCCTAGCAGCTGGGACTCCAGGAAGAGAGGAGACAGCGAGCACTCCTGCTTGCTTTGACCATCCTTTTCCAAGGCAGGATCTACTTCTTGTAATGATTTTGTAGTGTCCTTTGACTGGGAGCTCCTCAGACTTCCTTAGCATTTGGAAGGTGCCTGTCGCACAGTGTTGTCCTTTGCCAAGCAGAAAGACTACTGATCTGTGCTCCCAAAGGCCATCCCTGCCCCACCTCACTGGTACCGGGCCCCTGTGGGAGCATCCAAGGCTGAGTGTTTGGTTCCTTGTAGTCTGCTGGCTCACAGCGGTTCATTTTTCTGGCACTTGAGTAACAAGACTCATCCACAGTGTCAGTGTTTTATCCCGAAGATAGATCTGTAAGTGTAATTCTGCACTGATCTGTGCTCCACAATGATTTACAGTGCTATCCATTGGAGATGTGTAGGACTGCCTTGGTTCATTTGGAAGGGCTGTAAAGCCATTCAAACTCACATTCTGTGCAGGCACAGCTGAGAATAGCCATGCTAGTGTTCATCTCATGTATGCTAAGCAGATAGCCCCCCAAAAAATATTTTTGGCGGGAGGTGGAATGACAAAAGCTTGTGCAGGGAATAGAAGGAAGACCCCGATAGCTTTTGATTTCAGGAGAAGGCCATCGCAGGAGCTATGCCTGGATGCTTAAAAGCCTGTGGTGTGACCTACAATGAACAAGAGACCACTATGGCAAGTGTGGTAGCCCCATATTCTGCAAAAATCTTGTAATACTGAAATGCTGCAACAGTTCTTCTGTTCTTCACAAACTTCTCCCTGGCATTCCTCCTTTTCTCTGCACTGGTTCATAACCAAACCAGGCTTGCATGCAAGCACTGGTGGAGATGAGTAAGGAGGACAGGTTTCAACCCTTGGAGAAGCACCATGCTGTGCAGGTCATCAGACACCCTCCTTGGCAACCCTCTTATTTCTTCATTTTGGGGATCGGACAAAATTAGAAAAAAAACAGAAAACCCAAGTGGGAATCACTTCTTTGCTCTGCATGTTGGAATGAATTTGGTGGGGAGGGAGAGGAGTCTGGATGTGGACCTTTTCTTATGAACCCTACCCAAAACATAAGACCAAGAATAAGGTAGTGGGTGTTATTAATTTTGCTAATTGCTACTACATGTTTTTTCATGACATTAATGCTTTGAGTACCTGAAAGCATGCCAAACAATTTAAAGCAGCAGTGAAGGTTTCCTACTGTCAAGAACTGCCCCCATTTTGCAAAGACCTGACAACTGGGAGATTTAAGCTTGGGTTCATCTCAGCTACACGTAGACAACTGAAGTTTGGTCTATATAGTCAGCTGGGAGAGGGCACCCACCAGCATTTCTGGGGTGAATTTCCCAGGGTTTATCTTTTCCTGGCCTTTGGGGACTGCACACTGGGTTTCTATGCTCCAGTTAGCAGGGAC
>NW_009623817.1:94535-96656 GCF_000690535.1 Cariama cristata
GGAGTGTGAAATCTGGGGAATCCCTGTGAGAAGAGGCTGCCCGGATACCAGGAGCCTGTGGCAGGGCTGTGGGGTGCAATGCTGTGAGTACCTCTGTGTTCTGCTCTCCTCTCTCACCCCAGGTGGTTTTTTAGGGGGACAGGCTGAGGAGAGGGGGCTTTTTGCCCTTCTTAAGGACCAAGGGGTGCCATCCCCCATTTGGCTGCCAGTAGCCCGAACCAAGCACCTGTGCTGGTCCTGGTGGCATAGGGCCAGTGCGAGGTGACCAGCTGAGGACTCCACGAGGCTTTAAGTGGGTGGAAGGCTGGGAAGGTGATTGATACGGCTTCCAACAGTGTGCGCAAATGGACCCTCGGTACAGCCCCGCTCCTCAACAGGGATGGTGAGCTGGCACAGGAGCTGAGAGAGGGGGATTTTTGGGAGGGTGAGGAGCAAAGGCACGTACTTACCCCAGGTGCACCACTTCGGTTTTACACTGACATCTTCACTCCTGCTCACACTGCATCTCAGCCTGAGAACTACAGGGGATGCTATTCTACGCTACTAATGCCCTTAAGTACGTTTATGTAGGTCCATTGCTATTGTGATGTGTCTACACCTTTCCCCTGTGTCCCCAAAAGCGCTGACACCCCCCACCTTGTGCCACCTCATATGTAGGAAGCAGCCCACCCATGCAGCATCCTACCAGCTAACTTTGCCTGGCAGTGGCATCCCGATCATAAAACTTCCAGGAAAGGAAAAGTAAAACAAAGGTCTGATGGATTCTTGTGCGTGTTTTACCTATGAGAGGAACGAAATAAAATAGCGTGCTTTGAGAGTTATGGTGAATAGCTCAGAAACAATCTGCAGACATTAATGGAATTGTATTTCGGGGTGGGGGGGGGAAGAAAAGGAAAATGCAGGCCTTGGGATATCCCTTTATGGCATATGCATTTTATGTTTAAATGCATTAATGGGACTGCTATGCTATGAGTCATCCTGCACAAGAGTTTCATGTGTTTCCTAAAATACCCTAGAAGTAGCTGAAGGCATGCATGGGTTTGCCGCGCAGTTATCTATCAGGAATCTGAGCAAATACCTGCACACGTAGCATCGCGGGCTTGAGAGCTGCGGGGTCCCCTCCTGGGCCCTCTCTGCTGCTTCAACAGACCAGGGTTGGGGAAACTGAAACGGGATAGGAACAGATCCTACAGAATAAGAAATCGCAGGCTCCCTGTGTTATTAGGGAAGCCTCAGCACTGAATTACAGAAAATTTGCATATATGTAAACAGAAAAGCTGGAGAGTTTCCTTCTGAAGCACTCTTGTCAAAACGACAGTTGTCTGCATTTTTTCCAGGGATGATTTGTTGTCTGGTTTTCTCTCATTTTTCTTCCGTTTACCAACAGTCCTGGCTGCAAATCCATTCACTATTCCTTTAAACCCACAATTTTGAGTCCGCTGGAGCTTGACTCTCTGCTCCTCACAGGTCACTTCAGCTGCTGGCAGCTGCTTGCTTTCAATGCTATTCCTTTTTCAGAGAGCAGATAGTTTTAACATGGGAAACACCTAATGCATAGTATTTCTGATGGTGCACGTTAAGTCTATGCTCATGAACAAACGGTGGTTAACACGCAACAGCTTCGTGATGCAAACCTTGGGATGACGATGGTTATTTAGTGATTAATGAAAAGCAAGAATTGGGGCTGGGGAGAAGCCATGGCAAATGTATAAAGGAGAAGCTCCTGGGAAAGGAGCTGGGCTTGCTTTCTCTCCCCAGTTAGCCTGGCTTAACTTTTTGGTTTTACACATCGCACGTGGCGATGCTGTCCTGAAAGCACGATAGCAGCGTTTGAAATTTCTGGCACACGCCGGTCATCCATAAACCCACTGCTGCCATTTCCTTTGCAAAAGAGACGCTCATCCTTTGGTGCCGCTGACTTTCTTAGCGCTTAGCTTTGCTAGAAAACTCTCCTTGCCTCTGTCCTTTTGTGCTTACAAGCTGGCAGCGGAGGCTTGAGAGTTTGGCGACCACGCTGGGGGTTTACGAGCGCTGAACCCCAAAAGCAAGGGGTGTACCCCTCAAGTGCTGCCATCCTCAGAGGTCTGAGTCGGACAGGAGGTGACTTTGCTCCAGACCGGG
>NW_009623818.1:0-1772 GCF_000690535.1 Cariama cristata
TGGAAAGCCCATGCTCAATTGTGAATTCAATTGCAGAACCCAGTCAGGTCCCCTAGCAGGCCCTTGGCTTTGCTGCCTGCTCTTCTGGTTCCCTGGTGGCACAAACCAGAAGGGAAACAGTGCAGTGCTCAGCTCTTCAAGGGTTGACGTAACCAGTAGAATGGGACAACCTGTTCTTTCTTGTTGCTCGTGTTGAGGGGGAGATATTTTTAGTGATACCAAAGGCTTTTGTGACTCTGTGATGGATTTTGTTTCTATTTTTTAATTTAGAGGAAAATTAATCATGGCATCCAAAACCATTCTCGGTTTGATGGTGTCAAAATAAACCAAAAACATTTCTAGGGAAGCTGGAAACCAGTTTTAATTTTAAAAAGTCTTCTTTCACTGTAAGACGTTCCAGAACAGCCAGCAAATTACAAGCTCAGAGTTGAAACCAAGTATTGTGGCTGACCTGAAGTTTTTTCACCGCATTTTTCATCCACTGGTAGCTACAGGAGGTCCAAAAGGGATTTCTTTCAAAACAGAACTGTTCTTTTCATCTGTCCTTCTTCTTCTCTGCCAGTGATGTGGATTTTGGTGGGTTTTTTAGTGCTGTGCCACTGTAGTAATAACTGCGGTAGAGACACTTACCATAGGACAGGTAGAAGATGACGGTGGAGATCGTCAGACCGTAGAAACCAAAGGAAAAAGCGGGGAACTAGAGTTGCGTGGAGAGAGAGGGATCAGTTTCCAAACTAGGTCAGCTTGTGTCCTCAGAACCCACGCAGGAGATGAATCACACACATGGACTGCAAAGCAATGTGACCCATAGAAAAAGGTTTGCTTAGCTCCAGGTTGCCCAGGGACATTTAGTTGGAATTCAGCCCTTGCTGGCAGGAAGAAAACATGCCCTGCAAGCACACACTGAGGCATGAGACCTTGACTGGGGCTAAGGGACATGTCAGGGGACCTATACAAGACCCCCAGCCCCTGTAGGAGGAGTGGGTCAAAGGACTGTGATGGGACCCCTGCAAAGCCTCATACACTGGAACAACAGGCACCTTCCCTTGTCACACAGAGCATCTCATGGGCTGGAAAAGGGATGCTCTGGAGAGTTTCTGGCACATCTCTGGAGAAGAGCTTCTCCCCGCCTCTCCCAGGGCCTTTCTCCGCTCTGGTGCCCTTCCCAAGGACAGCCCCAGCGGGTGCAGTCAGCATTGCAGGAAAGAACCAGCAGCAGCCACAATGGTCAGCACTGCAGAAAAGCTGGGACGTCGGAGACCCTCCCAGGCTCTCCCATTCCAGTCTAGCCCAGGGTGTGAGATGGCGCCCAGAAGGGTGGGTTTATATCCCTTTCCCCAAAGTGTTAAATTTTCCTTAAAGCATTATCCACTGCACCCAGACTGTTTCTCGCTGGAGGATAAAATAGCCAAAAGCTACTTTTGGAAATGTCTCTGATTTCCTGCATTATTCCTGAAAAGGGCAGGTTTTTAACTCTCTTAATTGCTTCTGTTTTAATCAAGGCATTGCTCAGTGTCAGCAGTTACACCAGACACACAACTCCAAAAGCTGACTATGAATCCTTTCTTTGCCATGGGCAGGGCCATGCACACAAACTTGTCCCTGGTTGTGTTGCCACTCGGTGGGTGAAGGTCACGAGTACCAGGGCAGGACTCCTTTCTGGCCCTTCTCCAGCCATATATGCCGAGGATAAAGCCTTTACACCCAAGTGTGAGAAAGTCTTAATAACCAAGTGTGCTGCTCCTGACGTGCGGAAAAACGGACTCCACAAT
>NW_009623819.1:0-6439 GCF_000690535.1 Cariama cristata
CCCCTTACTGGATCACTCAGGTGCTCTTGCTTTGAATCTCCTTCTTTGTTACCTACCGAGGCATTTGTAGCTGGAAGCGTGTCGGGACAGGGACAGTTTGACACAAGCATGTACAGCATGGAGGAGCAGCCTGACCTGCTCACAGGCTCCACGCGCTGCTGCTCTAACGACAGCGATGATTTTTCATGCATGTTCTTGGAAGACGGAAGTAACTGTTTGCAGTAAGCCACGTATTAATTGGGAGCTGGATTTTTGGGGACCTTTTGCCTGTTTGGCTTCCTCTCTGAGTGATTCACCTCTAAGCAGGACACTTTGCAGCTCTGAGCCTTTGTCAACCCTGCCGTGGTCTGGCATTTGTCAGTCACTCAGAAGATGGGAGCTCAAGTGAGAAGTTTTCCCAGTTGCTAAATGTCGTCCGTATTTAGGGAGGCTTTTGGTCCCAACCTCAGAGGAGCTGTTGGTGTTCTGGCTGCTGGGCGATTCTCCCGCCAGCCTGGGGGCAAAAGAGGGGAGACAGGGTTGTCCAAGTCTCTCGGCTAGATAACGCCTGGATTTCACCTCCAGCACGTGATGCAGCTGTTTTGCAGCTTGTGCATGCAAATGCTGTTGAAAACCAAAGGGGCATGGGAGAAGAGGAAGAAACATTTTGTTTCTCCTCTCCCCTCCTCTGCCTGTTCTTGTCATGCTGCCATTCTCCTCCTCCTGCCCCGCTCCTCAGCTATTTGGCAGAATCGCTGCCATTGCAAATGTACGTGACTAATCTGTTACTTGAGGAACGGGGAGGCAGATTCACAGGCACGAATGACCCAGGCTGTCAGGAAGCTGATGGGATTCTCTGCTGGGAAAAGTTGTGGTTTGTTGTGTTTTTTTTTTTCCAGAGGGCTGCTCCCCTTGTTAAATGATGGGAGAGAGTTACTCGTCTAAGTATTAGATGCGATGGATGCAGTCTCTGTTAAAGAGGTCGCCATCTTCTTGCCAGCCCTGGAGGCAGATGTGCTGCACCAGGACGGCACGTCCCCTGTCCCCCCCTTCCCCCCCCAGACATGTGGATACCGTTCCTTTGCGGTGGCATGGTGCCATCAGCCGCAGCGTGCTCGCTTGAGCACAGAGGCTCTGGAAGGTCTGGGTGTGAGATTAGGGCAGATCCTTACTCGTTCATCTCCTAACCAGCTCAGGCAGAGGCCCGAGGCCGCGGGACCTGAACGCTCTGACCTGAATACAGCCAGGTGCCTGCGCTGCAAGCCCGGTCCTCGCCTCCCTCCGCCACTTCGCCTTGCTCTGTTTCAGCTGTGCATCCTTAAGTGATTCCGGGGCTCGGGGCCAGAGCTGATCCTGAAGAGCAGGGGTGATGTGCCAGGAGGTCTGGGAGGCGAATGTCATTTCATCACTGTTCTCCTGGGAGAGGTGGAGGGATCCAGCATGGGAACAATGAGGGTGGGGGACAGGGGTTAATGAGGAGAAATGGGATAAATTAAAGCAGGGAAAAAATAGGCCAAGTATTGGGGAAAAACATATGTTTAAATGCTTGCAAGCCAAGAATTATTTGCTGAAAAGAATAAAATAAGTAAATTCCAGAGAATGACTAAATTATTGGACACAGCTCCTAACTAGGTACCTAGAAAATGTGTTGAATCAGGCTGTCAGTGTGAATTACTAGCTCAACTCTGGAAAATATACCCTAGGGAACACCAGCTTTCCTGGTTTTCCACTGATCATGATGCCAAAGTGAAATCTCCTGAGGCAAAGGGCTTGCACATTAACTAACTTACAGTGCCATCTAGCCCCATCTAAGACATAAGGCGTTTATGAGTGGTTGCTAATTTTGTTCCTGTAACCGGGCGGCTGAGTCACTTTAGCTCAAACCCACCTCCTAGGTCATGTGCTTGTGGATGTAAGTGTATCTTGGAGTACATCCGTACGTGCACTGGGATGTATTTTTAAAGACTCGTCCACGAGTCACAAACAGAAATGCCTGACTGGGAGCTATCCCAGGTGGACAAATCCTACGTGTTTTCATGGCTACTTGATGTGGGGAGGGTAGCTCAGGGTTGCTTAGGCCTGCCTGGCACTGCCCCTTGATAAGACCTTACTTTGGATGGATTAGATATTTGCCAGCCTGCAACTGCTTGGGCTGGGAGCATTGGGTGCTGGGTGCTTGCTGCAGGCTGTATGTAGGAAGCTTCCCCCAGAGCAGTGTTTGTACAGTTCCTGAGGGCAAGCTAGGGACCGATGCACAGGTTTCCTCATTCTGGGGGGGGGAAAAAAAAAAAGACAAATAAAGCGCTGCTGCTGCTGCCGTTCATCTTGTGAAATACGGTGGGGGCTGAGGGTGGTGGCTGTGGCTCCAGCTGCCCGCAGTGTCCTGTGGCTGCATCCTTGTGCTCTTTACAGCCCTCACCACAGATGCATCTTCCCCCGAGAGACAGGGCCATGGCAAAAGCTCCGGTGACCCGCCAAAGGCCACAGAGTGGAGAAAGATGCTGTGGGCTACCCGGTGCAAGGGCTCAGGGCCCCCTGAGGTCTAGGAGAGTCCTAAAGTTGCTGTGTCGGCTCTTTGGGCATCTGCTTTTTGCCCACATGGGCTCCAGAGTGCTTCAGGGGGTGCTGCCGTGGGTTTGGTGCAATGTTGCGTTTTTCAGTCTGCTAAGCTGGTGTCAGCCTTTCTTTTCTGCCTTGCAAAAGACTAATGCTCGCCGGACTGGCAAAGGTAGCGAAGTAACCTTTTCCTACAGAGAAAAACACCCGTTATCCTTACTGGGTTTGGATTACAAGAGTGTTGTTTTGCACTTTCTCCTTTATGTTTCTTTTTTTCCCTTGTGTGCTCGCAGTAATGTCCGTAGCCAGACATATGCTCACGGCCTGGAATGAAGTCGACTGCAATTACATCCTAAGGGAGTCACTCAACGGGGGTTTTGTGAAGGCAGGACGCGGGCTTTGGTAGAGCCTGTCGCTGCTGCACATGTGCTGTTAGACCTCCAAGTGCACTCACCCTGCCTTCAGCTTTGTGGGAACGAGGAGCAGAAGGCTCCGAAATACAGCCAGTCTGGTGCACATCTGGCGGCAGTAACGTGAGGCAAAGTATACACCTCCTCTACTTGAACGAGGTGTTTTCTTGCGTTAGCGATTTCAGCGCATCAGCAGCAAAATGCCGCCTTTTAAACGCACTCACGCCACGTCCCCCATGCTCCATCCTGGTCCAAACCTCCACGCTTAAAGGTGCTCGGAGCTGGGTTGCAGGGTCAGGCCTCTCTCTGCGGTACTTTCGCCTTACTTCCTTTATCTCCAAAAGCAGCAAGAAGCACATGCTGTGGCAACGTAATCATTTAATCCAGGCTGGTGAAACCTGTTCTCCAGATGAACAACTGACAGATCATTTGCTCCGTAGCTCTGCATATGAATGCAATGCTTGTTGGGGCGGCTGGATGTCGGTGCCAGCTTTCCACTCTTGTTTCCTGCAAAGCCAACCAACAGCCTCACCGTGAATCTGCTTGCAGCTCCTTCCTCCGCTCCCTGCAACACACTCACTGCAGCTGCCTTAGTCCCGGGGCTCTCCTTCCTTGGCTGCTGTCGTGGATGCGATGTGCAGATACCTGCCAGGTGAAAGCAGTCCTTGGAGGAGCGCAGCGGGCTTGCGGCGCTGGGGATAGGAACGTGTTTGCCTGGGGAGGCAGGTGATACCTGAAAGGGTGCAGCCAAAACTAACAAAGGTGTGTTTGGAGATAGATACAGTCTGATCTTTAGCCCCTGATACAAACCTTCCTTTGGCTGGGGAAGCTGCTCTGCCAAGCCTGTTTGTAAGGGTGTAACAGCCTGGCAGATCGCTGGGGCTGGAGGTGCCAGCCGTGGGTTGGAGGGGGAGCATTTGCTGTTGTCTCCCCTTGCAACTGCTGTGAGTTAGCGGGGGCAGGACAGAGGTGCATCCCCTGTTTTAGGCCTCTGAAGTCCTCATGTCTGAATGCCAGACGCGAGGGGCCGGTGCATGTGTCCAGAGGCAGCGGTTCATTGCTCATCGTGCAAATGCCTGTACTCATGTAGGTTTTCTGAGTGCCCAGCACTGAAAATCTGTCCTCTCCCAAGTGCTGGAGGTACTGCCGGTGGGCAGCCTGTCCTGGTCTGCTGCGGGAGGCTGCTAGACCTTGTTTGCAGCTTCTCTGGTTTCAGCTTCCATCTCTCTTCCAGATTTTGTAATGCGAGTAGCCTGGGCTGCTAAGGAACAGCTGACAATCTCACAGTCCAGCCGATGGCTCCGTAGTGGCATGCTACCAGGCAGAGGACTCTGATGTGCTCCTGGTGGCAGCCACTGCTCCGACAAACAGCATTAGAAACTTTCCAGGTGAATATCAATGGTTTTGCAGCTGCCTTCTTTCTTTTTGGCTTAAGGAGCAAGCCCAGACGTTGGGCCGAGGCTCTAGCAGGATCAGTTTATGCCCCTTGAATTGCTTGATCTGCTTGCGTTGCCTCTTGAGGATGGAGAGCTGAAAGAATCTGCTTGCATTTAGATTGCGATCCAGGTTTCTTTAAAAGGACTTTTTTAAAGAAAGACATGTGCTAAATATTTTTGAGGCCAGCGCTGTGAGGTTGGCTCAGCCTCCAGAAACACTTTCCAAAGCTTGTTGTCCGGAATAGTGTGCTCTAAAGATACATTGCATCCCCTTGCACCAGCTGGTCCAACCTCCTACCATGGCCGTACAACAGGGTTTTTCTTTCAGCTCAGACAACAGTCATCTCATGCAGTTGGTTGCAGAAGACCCTGTTGCAAAAGCAGCTCTCCTTCCAAGCTTGGTTAGCTTGGCATCATCTGAACTGTGTGAGGCAAGGAGCTTTGAGGCCTCTTGCTCTAACTTTATGGTGGCCCCATTGGCTTGCTGTTCTGGTCTGTCTCCCATCAACAGCTCTGGCTGCTGTAGGTGGTTTTCAATGGACACGTTTTATTGCTCACAGATGATGTCAGATTAACAAACTTGGACATGTGAAGTAACCTGGTCACCTACCAACTGGCAGCTGGTGCGAGAACAAGCACCCTTCTCCCACTCCCCCTGGCTTTGCCAGTGCAGCTGTCCTGGAGCAACCACCTCTGTGGATGAGTTCAGCGTTCAGTTCAGGGTTTGACCCATCAGCTGGGATTGCAAAATCTATTCCATTACTACTACTTTTACTGTTTTCAGCCAAGTCTAGTAAAGACATTGGAAACCCTCACTGATTGATTTGAATGGGCTTTGGATCCATATTGTTTTAGGATCCTAAAATCCATATTAGGATCTGTATTGCACATTGCAACAGCTTCTTTTTCTTTCTTGCTCCCTCTTACACGCCTCCAGTGCCTAGCTCCGTGCTAGACGAAAGCCCGTGGGGTGTTCAGGGAGTGCAGGTCTGGGCCGTGCATCACCCTGTCACTGGGACCGAGCTGGGAGAGGTCAGTACATGTGCACAGCTCAGAGCAATGCGTGCTCGGGGGGGATGGGAAGTTTAAAAGGAGCACTGGTATTTCACCTTCAGTTTAGCATGGCTCAAGTTTGTCAGTAAGACACTTGAAAGTTCAAGCCTGAGGTGGAGCTGGGAAGAACATCCTAGAGCTCCTGGGTTGCTGTCTAGGGCTTGAGACACAGCTTCAGTTAAAGGCTCCCCCTTCCTGAAAGCAGAGAGATGTTGAAGTGTGATGTTTGCATTTGTCATGTGAAGTCCACTCAGACCTATTCACCCCCTGCCTTTGCATCATTTTTTTAGGCAAGCATTAACTAATGAGGAAGGGAGTAAATCTTGCTTTTATTTTTTTTTCTTGCTGACCTCCTGTCCCACCCCCAAGCTCCCCATGGCAGGTGCTAAAGAGGCAAAAGTCAGCGCTCCTGCAGAGCCAGATTAGCAGCACACAAAATGATCTCCTCCTCATGCACTTCAGAGCCTGGAAACTCCCCCATCTCACCAGCCTTGCAGCCCAGCTGTCCCAAAGCCCAGACAGCAGGGATGGATACCAGCAGGCTGCTCACAGCCCAGGCGATGGAGAAGATAATGGGAAGGATTTCTTGGTACAAGTATGAGCATGAATCCTCTGAAGAAATATTAAGTCTAGGTGCGGTGGGAAAAAAAAAAATGCACACACATACAGACACACAAACACACACACACATACGTGACCTCGGCCTCGTGTAACATGGGAGGGTTCGGTTGTGTCTGAGTTTTTTTGTCTCAGCTGCTGGTCCTTGGACTCCTCCTGACACGGCTTCACTGCTGTAGCAACAGCTGGAGTACGGAGGTGCACTGCCAGCTCTCGGCGCTGCAGATCGAGCCTTGCACTGTGATACTCGGGGATTTCCTTGAAGCCCTCGTGCCTCTCTGCCAGAGTGCTGAGATCACATGAGAATCTTGGCTTTCGATGGAAGAAAAAGGGGAGGGGGGAGCTAATTAAGAAAAAAAATGTTTCTAGCACTGATGATTGTGTAGG
>NW_009623819.1:6470-10676 GCF_000690535.1 Cariama cristata
AATTTAAAAATGGGAAATGAGTGTGACCTACAGTAAAATAACAATCAAAAGTGTATTCTACCTTTTTGCCCTGAGCAGGGCTGTGGGAAGTGTTTGGACGATGGGGGGGAGGAAACGGAGCCCCGCGCAGTGCTGCAGCCCTGTTGCCACTGCAGAAGAAAGAGCAGTGAAAATTCCTTTTGCCACTTTAGATGCGAACTCATGACAGGCAGTGGCTTTAGCTATGGTGAACGACATGGTTGGTGCTTCCTACTCCTGGCTGCTCCCTTTTGCCAAAGTCTACTGCAGTGGTGGTGGTGGTGGCCCAGTGAAGGGTATGATGGTCTGTCACAGATTAACTCCTAAGCCTTAGGATGTTTTGCTAAGTGAGGTGCTAGTCCAGTCTGTGGAAATCTCAGTCTTGAATTATTATTTCTTTTAAATGTTAGACCCTGCCTGCAAAGATGAAGTTTTTCCTGGCCTCACTTTTCAGTATTGCTGCTATTCTTTCCATCCTCTACCTTCATTGCTTCCACTGTGGGTACAGCGATGTGAGCTTTCAATGCCTGCAAGTTTCCATCCTGTTGGTTAGCGGCGCTCTGCAAGAAAGGGACCATGAGAAGTTGGAGATGCTACAGGTAAGCATCTGAGCAGTAATCCTCGCTTCCTCAATGAGGCAGTGTGTTTTGCAAAGTTAGGGCGGCGGAAACAGGACTCATGAGTGACAGAGCAAAAAATGAGCAATTACTGTTTGGCAGGAGATACTTAAACTTTGTCAAGCTGGGCAAGTATCTCCATTGTGGTCTCTGACTCACAATTCAAATATGCTGGGAACATTTGAGGGGGCTGGGTCAGTTCTTTAACCAGCAGGGAAAACAAGGCTTTAATACATCACGGTGTAGCTTTGGGTCTGTGCTCTACTGTTCTGCTTTTCTTTGAGGAAACTGATGTGGCTGGCAGTGGGGAGACGGAGATGTTGTGAAACCACACGCACACACACACATGTGAGTTTTTGATCCCTCCTAACAGTGTTTCAGACTCATTTGGCTGTGGTGGCTGAGCTGAACCACTTCTGACTTGCTCTCCTTAAGGTGAACGGAGAATGAGGCTGCGTGCTGTGGCTGGTGACAGCTTGGTCTCCACCTCTGCTGCAGCACCCTGGCTGAGGTATACGATGCAGAGGAGCCTGTGGAGGGGCTCTCCAGCCCCTTCCAGCTACTCTGCACCGCTCTGTGAACTCAAGAGTGTCACAAACTGGCTAGTTAAACCAGGTTTGCAGCTCTGGTGTGTCATTATGGTGGCAAAAAGCAGCTGGGCTGTTCTGGTGAATCAGGCTGTGAGGGTAGGAGGGCTTGCCGGCAGCTCCGCTCTCCCCGGTCCTTGCACCGCTGCAGATAAAACCGTGCAGCCGCCCAGGGGGGGATGCATTTACGCCCTTAGCGAAGGTGTTTTCTGCTGATACGGTGCGTTCCTGCGCACGGAGGGGAAGGCAGATATGGCCAGACATCCTCTTCCCAGATCATATTGTGTGGGTGAGAGCGGCTGCTGGTGGTGGGGTTGCTCTTCTGTGCTCCATCCACCCGCTTGGGGATGCTTCCCGGCAAATAACAATTGCAAAGCGGGCAGATGCTTTCAGCCGGTGGTTTTGCACCTTCTGTTCCTGGGAGGGGCCGGAGGGAGAACTGGGAAATGGCACTGGAGGAGTATGGCCAAAAATGAGCAAGACCAGGCGAGGAGCGGCCATATGGCAGACGAGCTGTTGGCTCCATAATTAAGCCAAGTGCTTGGGATGCGAGAGGCTCGGCTGTGCTCGGTTCAGAGCCCGGCTTCCTGTGTGTTCCTCCCTGCTATGATTTTGACCAGAAATTCCATTTTTGACCTGAAAAATCTTCCAGATGAAAATTTAATTACAAAAGTGATGTATTCCCACAAGAAACTTCAGTGTCAGCAAATAAGCATTTTTTTGATGAAAAACTGTTTTATTCACACACACAAAAAACTGGCTGCCATTGATTCCATGCTACAGCATTACCCTGGTAAAACCTCTAGTGTTTTGATTAATAAAAAATGATTATGATTTGCAATTAGCATCCATTAGGCACACAAATCACAAAGAATTGATACCGACACTGCGGTCCTCCCATACTGGATACAGTTTGTTGTCAATTTATTAAATCATGACCTATGCTATGCCTGTGATTTATAAAAGGTTACTGGTGGTGGAGAAGTGGGATGAATGAGACGTGGGAGTGCTAACTCAGAGAACAAGATTTTCTTTCCTTTTGTGCAACAGATCGCCTGCTTTCTGCACAGCAAAGGTGCAAGCGTTTTCCTCCAGCACATGTGATTTTTAACACGGACTTTGTAAATATTTTCCGTATGCAAAGGTCTTTGCTCGCGGTTGTTATTGGTTCCATATTTACTTGGGATCTTCGCATGCAGAGGATGGCTTTTGGCTTGTGAAGAGGAACTTCTCTGAGGCTGGACCGTTTCCCCTCGCACAACGAGTCTCTTCAGGACTGTGTGTAATGCACAGAAAGCCTGCTAGGGACAAGGTGCTTTTCCGCGTAACAGAAAACTTTGCAAGCTCATTAATAAAGACCAAATAAAATAAAGCTTAGAAAGTCAACATGTCTGAAAAGATATGCTGTTCTGGGAAAGAAGCGGAGATGGGGTGTGTATTTATGTGAACAAAAGAAATCTAAACTGTAAACTATAATATATCTGTTAGCTCATTAATGTGTCTGATGCTGACTAATTCCAGGGGTGTTCCTGCTGCCCGGCAGCAAAAGTGCAAATAAGTGGACAGCTGTGATTTAGTGCCAAATATTTAAACACATCATGACAATTCAGGCCACCCACACTCTTAAGTAAACACAACTTCTGGAGAGTCATTTCAGACTGGATTGAAGTGCAGAGCAGCCACTTTCACGTGCATCTAGGCCAAACGATCTTCAAGTATTTGGGGCCAAACTTTGCCCTCTGTTGCACCCTGGGAGCCCCCATTTGCTCCACAGAGTTTGCACTATGTAGCTGAGGGCAGAGCTGAATCTTGATGCTAATCTGACTTTTTCTAGCTCAGTAAGTACAATTTTGCATGTAAATGTGAATGTGGAACAGATCTGGACTCGATTAGCTCCTGAGTCCTTGACAAAAAGCCATAATTGTTTATCCAGATGATTTTTCTTTGTCTCTCTCTTATTTTCTCTACACTTGAAAACCAAGGTTTTAATGGGCTTGTAAAATAAATACATGAGTGTAGATTACAGTGGTATAAAAGGTGTGAGGAAAGCCCTTCTCTTCTCCTTAGTGGGAGTAAATGTTCACTCGGTTCACACTTAAGTTGTGCTCTCCAGAGCCTTGGGCAGGGGCGGCTGTGGATCTGATGGTAGGAGGAAGGGTATTTCCAAGACAACGCTTAGCCCGGGGCTCCCGTTGCAGATGTGAAGGACCTGCGATACAGATCTTTTTTTCCTGGTAGGCAGTGAAACCTGTGCTAGTGGCAATATCTGGGGCACGGGGTTGTTGGGGGAGGGGCAAAGCAAGGGAATATGAAAAAAAATTGTGTTTATCAGGATAATCTAGTCCAGGAGCACAAGTACTAAAACATTTTGATCACGGTTATGTGTCACTGCAGGGCAGAATTAAGGCTATTTGTATGCCTTGCTTGTACATTGCCTCACTTCAACAAGTTTGAATTTATTTTAAGAGTATCTTTGACTCTGAATTCCCTGGGTTTGTAATGCCTGACCTGGAAATAAGTGCAACCTCTTTATATTGTACTTTACTCTTAAATTAGGCTTTCCACTTTAGCTCCATTTCTGTTGGCTTGGCAATAGCATGGGCCGTCATTTCCTGCCCTGCTGGGTTTGCTGTTTAAATGGAGAAGGCGGTGTATCCAAATAGAGGAATACAGCAGTAAAAGTGGGGATGGGAGATGGATGGCACACGCAATGAGCGCTTCCAGGGCTGCTGTGTGCACAGCCTGGTTATTGGTTTAACTGCCCATGCCTGGCTATCTCCTGCGTGAATGTGTGGATACCCTTCACGCACAGATGCTTTCATTGGGGGTAGAAGGAACCTACATGGGACCAGAGGCCGAAATTCAGTTTCTTGCTGTGGAGGCAACGTCGTGACACCAGCTCCCAGTAAGGTCACTGGAATCGGTGGGATGATGCTCAGCTCACACCAGGGTACCTGCAAACTCGTCCCGCGGCTCTGTGGCTA
>NW_009623819.1:10707-11036 GCF_000690535.1 Cariama cristata
CGGGGAGCCACAATGAGCCAGGCTCCACCTGGGCTGGCTGGGCACAGCCGGTCAAGCGGCATGCCCAGGGATGGGAGCACAGGGGTAGTCCCCTGCAAGGGAAATTACCCTGTTTGCCTCCCTGCAGGGGAAATGGCCTCCTGCCTCTTGTGACGGGGAGGGCTGGTGGCTCAGCGGGCTCTGGGAATGGAGTCAGCACCCCAGCTGTTTTTAACACGGGTGTATTTGGGGAAGGCTCCTTCTTGATAGGAGGGAAACAGCATTGTCCCTGGAGCTCCTCTGCCTCTGCCTTGAGTTCTGCCTGCAGCCATCGCTTCCTCCCCCCAGTC
>NW_009623819.1:11091-19181 GCF_000690535.1 Cariama cristata
TCTCTCTCTCCCATGTGCGCTTCCTCACTCTCTCCCTCATTTCCCTCCCCACACACCCGTGCCCTACCCCCTGACTAAAGCAAAATTGCCCTTTTTTTGGCAGCTGGCCTTCCCAGGGGCCCACACTAACAGGAGCCTGAGCCCTGACTCTGCCTGTGCCTTGGCCAGACCGGAGCAGCTCCTCGCTGACAGATAACGTTGCCTTAAAGGAGAAGGGATTTTTTATTTTCCCATTGAACTCACCCATTTGTTTCCCAGCTCCTGTGGGGAGGGGGATGCTTGTGCTGGGGACCCACTGCCACCCAGTCTACCTGCTGGGAGTTCCCCTCTTCCCTGCAGGCTCGTTCCTGGCTGTGGAGTTCATCTCCAAGCCAAGCCTCCTGTAATTAATGCAAGCCTCGCTGTTGACTTTCAGCAAGCTTTGGATAAGGCCTTTCCAGGACTTGCAGCTTTCTTCCAGCTCGGTCCTTGCACGCCAAGTGATGAGGCTTCCAGGGCTTCTCCCACGGGATGGCTCCAGTGCATGCATCTCACTGTCAGGAAGCTTTTCCTGCCGCTCGGCCTAAATTTTCCCCTTTTCAAATGTCATCCTGGCCCTCCTACTTCGCATGCACTTTCTGTGCTTCTCGTTCCCTCCGAGCAGGCCGATGCTTTTCCCCCTCCGCTGCCTGGGCTCTTCTGGTGCTTGCTGGCTGTCACTCGCTTTTCTCGCACCCACCTCAGCTTAGTCAGTCTGTGCACATTATCTTACAGCTCATTTCCCTTTACAAATCAAATCTCCCAGCCATCTTTGTAGTTGTTTGTTTGTTTGTTTTTATTCCTTTTCTCTCCTCCCCGCAATACAGGAGTGATTTTTGGGTGTCTGCCCCACGGTGTGAAACATTTTTCTCTCCCATTTGGACTAACAAGGTTTTTGGTGTAAAGCGCTGACGTTTCTTTGTTGCTGTGGGCAGCCAGCTCTCTGGGTAGTGAACGGCTGGGGATGGGTAAATGCACAACGGCATTTGAGCCAGAGGTCCTGGGAGCCACCCCGGTGGGTGCCCCTCAGCCGGTGCTGCTCTCGTGCAGACTCTCTGATCTCAAATATGGGCTGAGCTCCTGCCATTGCCTTCCACTGTGTGGAGGCACGATCGCTCTCCCCTGTTTGCCCTTCTTCCTGCGGGTTTCATGGATCTGAGGGTACTAACTCTCTGCTGAGTTTGGTCTGTGTGGGTAATGGCTTCGAATTCAGGGGGAACTGGGAGGGAAGAGGGGCAGGCTCTGCCCCATGCTGCGCACACATGAAATCACTGCCTGCGCCTCGTTTCTTTATCAAACCAGGATGAATGTGCTTCCTTCTGAGAAATAAAGCAGCACCAGAATGGAAAAAAGTAAGTGACAGCTTGCTTTCCCTCCTGTGTCCAACTCCTTTGCTACCGCATGGGCATGGGTTTTGTTCGGGAACAGGACCCGGGGCGAAAGGCTGAGCTGCCCTCCTGCTTGGACCACCACCAGTTTTGTGTTCCTGCTTTGCCGTAGCCAGAAATCGAAGGTTTCCCGAGCAAAGCGGCAAACACGACCGTGGATGTTGCCATGACAGCTCCGAGGAGAAACTAGGTCATCCCTGCAGGCTGTGGAGGGGACCAGCTGGGGCTGCCTGGTGGTCACCCGTAAGCCCACAGGAGCAAACAAGTCCCATCGCTTGTTATTGAGCTGACTGCATTGGTTCTTTATTTCCCAGGAAGAAACAAAAGAGTTGTTAACTTGGTTACCATTTTAAACTTAGTGCAGCTAAAATGGTTGGTTGTAACCCACACCACTGCCATGGCAACAGAGAGAGATATATATATTTTTGAACGTGCAATGAGAACAACTTTTCTTGCCCATAAGTAACTCTTCAGAGGAGAAGATGTTGAGAAAGTGGAGTTAGGAATGAAATACTGAGGGGACTGGAGATATCAGGCCAGGAGAGTTGAATACAGGATCATTTCAAAGTTAAAAAGAAAGCCAAGGGTGGATGCTGAGGCTGAGGAGGTGCTTGGGCCAGTGAATGTCTTTAAGTAATATTGGCCTCCATGGGCTTAAGACCAGGTTCAGAAGCACACCATTGTTTGATATCAAAATAGGTTTTTCAAAAGCCAAAACTGGGTGTTCATTGATTATTGACCCTTTTGGAGAATGTGGTCACAAGCATTTCAGGTGATCAGGGTTGAGAGCTGTGGAAGAGCTATCCTTTTTTCCAGCCATTTACCCTCCTCACCTTCTATATCTTCCCCTCTAGGGTATTATACTGGTCTGTTAATTCCCCTTTTCTCCTCCTACTTGCCAGTTTCTAGACAGTTGACACCAGTGTCTGGGGTTTGGGTACCCTCCTTGCAGAATGAGGGACGGGTGAGGCACATCCACCAGTGCCTGCGGTGGAACCCGAAGTCACCGCTGTTCCTTTCCTTCAGAATCACCCATAACACTGTCCGTCACCTGGTCTGTGTGCAAGGGAAGGACAGACACTGATACCCTACCTCCTTGCAGGTCGTGTTTTATCAGCAATTGCATAGCAAAATAATTTTAGGCTTAACTCCAGTTCTGCTTTTGCGTTGATATCACTGACCGGTAATAGTGTAACCTGTTTAAGAGTGTGACTATACGATCTGTGGTTATTACCGTGTAAAAGACACTACACACTTTTGTAGAGACTGGGAGATTTTTTTGGAAATTGCATGTGTGAAATATAAATGAATACATTGAACTGCATTTTGTACACACATGCGCACACACACACACGTGTGCACATACAAGCGTGGATCTAGTTGCAAGCTCTGCTCTGTACAAGTGGTGTTGATTTTAAAGATTTTGCTGCTGCCTTCTGCAGGCTCTTTCCTATCACAGAGGCAAGGAGCACCAGAGGGTTTACCTCGCAGGCTACCAACAGCTCGGCCTTTTGTGTTGCGTGGCCGGAGGGCCACTGAGCCTGGTGTCACCTGGCCAGGAGCAGAGCTGCTCCTCTGCCACTAGCGACCTTGTGGTAGTGACCTGGCCCTTCGGAAGAGGTGCCTCTGTTTCCATGTAGATAGCAAATATTGCACTGCTGGGATAGCGATTTCACTAGGACTATGAAATGATGACCCTTGTTTGGGTTCGCTGAGCACTACCACTCTACCAGTAGTAGTTATTTGGGATCAAGCTGAACCCTAGCTGAATCGGCTGGCACAGAGGCTGGGCTGGACGCAGGGTCTCTCAGCGTGGGGATGGAGCCCCTCTGAGGCATCAAAACATGCAAATGCTTCCTGCTGGCCTCCTCCCTGCCTGGTTTTCCTTTCTGTCTTGAACATCATCTCCTCTCTGAGTTCATCTGGAAGCATTTCTTTCCAATATTTCTAGAATCCCAGAAGGGAGCTTAATCGCTTCAGCATCCTCCTTATGCAAAGCATACCTGGGGTGCCGGATGGCTGAATAACCTCTCATGCACTGAAAGCCATTAGCATTTGAATTAGTGACATGAGGATAACAGGCGATTATCCCATTTAACAGCTGTTGAGTGCTGTTAAAGGGACACCTTCAAGAAGAAGGAACAAAAATGTAGTGGATTTTTCTTTTTTAGTAAGAGCTTCCCTGCCTCGTATGAATGCTGATGTCCTCTCGTGTTTGAAAAGTGGTATAGTTTCCACAGGGACATCTTACAATGTTTAAACCTCTTTCCTGTAGAGAGCTGGAAACTTAAATACCCCCACAGCGTGCCAGCAGACAAGAGTGAGAAAGTGGAACTGTCTCCAAACAGAAAGGGAAGTGGTCCTGGGTATTTGGGAGCCAGGCTAAACCAAATGTAAAGGGAAGCAGTCGTAAGAAAGCTGTAAAAAGAAGCAAAAGTTAAAGCATCCCCTCTGCTCTGGAGTGCTTCGCTTGTGAGGGATGTGTATGTGACAGGCCTGACTGCCATCTGCCTCAGTGTAAACGTGGCTGTTTCAAGGGGCAGGATGACCCAGGCACCAGTCAGAACCCCTGGAGTGGTATAAAAGGATGAACAAAAAATCCTCTCCCTGAGGATTTGGCTAGGTGCAGAGAAGTGCATTTTGAAAGTATAGGCTCTATCATACATATTGCATAAGAAAACCTCTCCGTATGCAGGGCATTTTTTCAAAAGAAAACTTAAGTGAGCAGGAATTTTTACAGTTGTTAGCATAGGTGATGCTGCAATACAGATAAATCTCTGTCATGGTCCATGACTCCATTTCTCTTGACAGTGTGTTACGCAGAAGACAAAATACTGGTCCTCATCATCACAAGGAAGTGTTGTCTGGACTCCTGCATCAAAGACATTAAAACATAAATCTCCCCATCTCCCACTTGGAGTCTCAAACGTGACTCCTTTTGAGGCTCTGCCTTTTACACCAAGCTGAACAAGCTGAGGATGCTGCACTTTCACAAGGATTTGTCCTATGCCAGCTCCTAGCGGGGTGCTGGTGGCCCGCCTCCCAGCCTTTCAGAAGGTCTGACCATCATTCAGGTGTGTTGCTGGTGCCGGACCCCTTTTTCTGAAAGCTGGCTCAGACTGGGTGCCCTGAGATGTTTGTGGAAAGTTGGCTTCCACTTCCTTCCAGACAGCAGCATCTCACAGGAAACAGAAATAAACCCCCCGGTCTTTTGTCTTCAGCAGAGAGTGAAGGGGCACAGCGACATGGGCAAAGTGAAGTGGCTTTTTTGTTCCCACATGATGCTTTTGGGAGGGCAGAACTGCTGTGCTGGATCAAGGCAGCAGTGCTGAGTACCCAGGGCTTTCGGGCCAAGGCAAAACGCTTCCCCATGAGACAATTAAGGGTTAAGCTGCCTGGAGAGAGACCTACTTCCCAACCATCGTTCAGTGACTAGCATCCTATTAGGAAACCTGAGGGCTCCTAGCCTTCTCAAAGCTAACTGGCAAAGCTGTCGCTCACCTGCATGCCAGGCTCTGTGCTGAGCCCCAAGTCGGCAGCAGGAGGTGTGCCTTGGGGCGCGTTAACCCTGCAGGGTGAGAAAATCAGTTTAAGATGGTGAGGTTGTCCTTGGAGCAGAAGTGACGAGAGTGGGCAAACAGAAATATTTCTCTGGCCTTTTCTGTGTAACTGGCTGTTTTGGCTTCCTCTAGGCTTGATGGGGATAAACCTTTTCTAAGAAGCCAGAGCAGCCTATGGGGTAAAAGATTTTTCCACATGTCTTTTCTATCTCTTTGAATACCATTTTTGTCAACTCTCTCTCTAATCTCTTCCTTCTCTTTCAGTAAACATCCTTTGAGGTGGGTGCAGTGGCAACACCCAAGCACAGGTGAGGATATAGAAACATTTATAATGTTAAATAACATCCTTTCTGTTATTTCTCCCTAATTATTTTTACCCTCTGTGATGACCACTTATGGTCTAACGTACGTGTTATTTCCATACAAAGTAGTGGTAGCAACAAAGATGAAGATACCTGGTTTTATCATTACTTGTATCTAAGCAGGCCTTTTTCGTACCATCCTTACCACTTACCTGACCGTTAAATCTGTAAATACATTGAAACGGTATTTACTGTGTTGTTACATGTATCTCGAAGAAGATGGTGAGCCAGTACCGAAGCTCACATTTTTACACCTTTATGCAACATCTGGGGAGCTGGATTAAATTTCTGCCTGGCTTGGGTCTTCACACAAACCTCTGCCTCTGTAGCAAGCGCCAAGCAACTGCTGCCAATCCCGACCGCATTATTTCAGGGTATTTTTCTTCATACAGTATTAATAAAGGAATGTTGACAAAACTTCCTCCACCTCCCTGTCCCCCCTGCCCCCAAGTACTATTTCCAAAGAGCTATGCCAAGGTTTTGAGGCATCGTTGTACACATTGCTGGTGTCTCAGTCACCTGGGTGTCCTCCTGCTTTTTCCATACTAGGTGGCCCTGTTCAGCTGATATTGCAGCATCCCGACGGGCTTCACGTGGGCTGTACAGCGAGGCAGATGCAGGGAGCTGGGAGTGCTGCAGGATGGAGCCCAGGGCAGAGGGCTGAGCCCCCTTTGCTCACCGACATGGGAAAAGTGGGAAGCACTGAGTGGGAAGCACATCTCGCTGCTGTAAGACATGAGCTGAGCCTGTAGAAAGACTCCTCGTGACATTAAACCATCTGAAGGGCCATTGTTAATCACCATAAGGAGATCAGGCAGGTCTGTCCTATAACCAGGGCTAGCAGCAGGCTGTGTGGGGCTCCGGTGACACTGAGGACATCAGGAGCTGCTTTGACTCATCCTCACGCTGAGCAGGAAAGAGAGGACAAGGGCAGAAGGGCTTCCCAAGCCAGGGCCTGAACCACAGCCTGTTTGAGAGATGCCAAAGCCACGCAGGGGTAGTGCCTAATCCTGTGGGCATCCTCGCTGTGCCATAGCCACTGGCAGGGCAAGGATGCAGGGGTAGTGCCTAATCCTGTGAGCATCCTTGCTGTGCCATAGCCACTGGCAGGGCAAGGGTCCATGCCAGCCCATGGGCTGTACCACCAGCTCTTGTGGTTTGTCCTGCAGGCTCGCTCACAGCTCCTGGACACAGTGTTTGCTTGCTGACCCTATATGCATCCCCTGCTCAAAGCCTGTGGCGTTAAATGTGCGAGATGGGTGTTGCCAGCAAAAGTGAAACCCACCTGTGGAGTTTCCTTGGGAGAGTCCTCCCTGCTGACGAGTTCAGGAGTGAAGCAGCACTGAAACCTACTCATGTTTCTTTGGGCAACACCCAGGCCTGGGGAAAATCTCCCAGGAGATCGCCCTCAAACACACACATGCAGCCCTCATCCCAAAGCTCTGCCCTTCCCCTTGCCACCCAAGAGCAGAGGATTATTAGGCATAAAGGATTCATTCACTGAAATTTGACCTGCACGGTGTGGATGTCTTCTTCTGGCATCATTACCGTAGGTCGCCTTTTCAGAGAGAAGTAGATGTATGGTGTATCTGACATCTGCTTTGGGACAAGAAGAATTGCACCTTCAATACATCTGTTTCTTTGGTGGATCTGACATCTTTGTATGGCCAGATGGATTCCTTCACCTCACAAAGCCACCTTTCTCATATCCACAGCCTTCATTGCCATTCCTCCCCTGCAGCACCCACACTCGTTTTCATCATCTTTCCTCTCTTTTTATCACTTTGTTTTCAGAGGCCTCTGCTATGGCTCACGCCTTCTCATCCATGCTGTCCTTTCTCCCGCACGGTGTCACTCTCCTCTCTCCCCTCCTTGGAGCCTGTGCTTCTCCACGATGCTGTGTCTTTCTGCCTGTTTTTCTCTGGCATAATGTATTGCAATTCCCAATCTTCCTACGCACAGATCCTCACAGTCCCTCCTCCCCACGTCCTCTCTTTATCCTTCTCTCTTCCCCTGGGCAATGGCTTGCTGCCTCCTTGCTGAACTTGGTCCTTTGGGAAACAGCCGTGCTAGTTCCCCTGAGCTCTGCCTGCCCAGCAGGCTCCAGCCCAGCATGCCGTTACCCAGCTTAGTTCCCAGCCAGCCAGCAGCCAAGCGCTGGTGGTCAGATCTTCATGGGCAGAAGAAGGAGCTTTATTGGAAAGATCCTTAGCTGATGTAACTTGCCATTTTAGAGGGGAAAAACGGGCCTTGGGATGAGCAGTCCTGACAGTCTGCAGTCAATACACCTCCCTGGGATTCACTGGGATCCTTCTCTCTACAATCCCCACTGTGACCAAGGCGAGGCACAGGAGCACCCATGGCACATCCCCTGTGTCCTCGACCAAGCACAGGACTTCTCAGGGCCCTTTCTCATGCAGCTGCTGAGTGCAGGGATCCCTTTATAACCTTATATCGGTCACACAGGGATGGCACGCAGGCTAGGTAAACTGAAACCCTGCTCTGGAACCCTGGAGCATGAATGCACAGTGGTGAGCTCAAGCTGGGAAGCTCAGCAAATCTGGGGCCTGTTCTCCCATCTAGTGTTGGAGACTTGTTCATCTCTGGTTGGACCTTCTTTTAAAGCAGCCCCTGGCCCTCAGTGCCTCAAGGAGCCCTTTTTCTGCTGCTTCAGACCCAGCAATGGGAACTGCTGGGGAGAGAACAACTTCAGGCCACAGGCTGTTTTCCCTTGTGGCTGGGGGGATGCTGTGTTTTTTTCC
>NW_009623819.1:19212-33359 GCF_000690535.1 Cariama cristata
AACACAATTCCCCAGGGTGACCGCACTCTGACACTGTCCCACTGTTACAACAAAGGCTGACAGATGCTCTTTCAGCTCTTGGACGGTATTCAGGCCATTTTGGTAGTGAGACACAACAGAGCAAGGAGCTGTACAGGTCAAGGAGAGCTGTCTGGGGAAGATGGCAGTGTTTGGAAAGAGGGTGTTTCCCTAGGCACCACCTCAGAGACGTCTGTCATTTATTTTGGATTTAATTAGGGTACCACTGGCAGCACCGATGCAGACTAAGTCTCAGCATGGTAAGTTCAAAAAACCATGTGTCTCCGCATAGGGCACCCAAATTTAAATGCATGGACATCTGCTGGTTTACCTCCAGACCAGAAAGAGCAGCACCTGTTATTTCTTCCTCTCATGGGAGACGTTGCAAAGGTCTGCAAGCAGCCTTTGCATAGCCAGAGCATGCAGTGAATAAACTCTGGACATCGGTCCTGTGGCTCTCAGCTTGAGGGTGCCAGCACAGCAGTGTTTCTGAAAGTGTGGTTCCACGTTGTACTGATCTACAGCTGCCCTGCTCTCAAAAGCACCCAGGCACCTGCGGGAGAGGGGAGATACCCCTCTGGCACAGGCATCAGCCGAATGGGAATGGCGGAGTGCTTTTGGCCAACGATGAAGGAATGCAGTGTCTCCTGGTGACTGAGAAGGCTTGGGTGGTTTTGCCCATAGGAAGCTCTTTTAAATGTGTTTCCTCCCACTGCCTGGCCTTTTGTTTTTCAGCCATGCTTGATGCTGGCATTGGAAAGCTGAACTCCCCAAAAGTGAATTTCCTCTCCTACTATAAACTGACCCTGGGGGGTTGCTATAGTGACTGCAGAGCGGCTAGCGAGCTGTGTAAACACTCCTTCCCGCTTCCCATCACACTGCGCCCGAGAGGCTGAGCTACGGGATGTGCACAGCAACCTGGATTATGCAGGCAGTTGTGAAATGCAAACCCAACAATTTCTCTGCTTCCTGCCCGCTTCCCCCGCAGGGAGGCAAACGCAGCAGGCTGGCAGCAGGCACGAACATGCTTGTCCCTGATGAATTCGGGCACACGGCGCGGTACCGCAGAAACCAAACCCAGACACTCACCTGGGGAGCTTGAGCAAGATGTGGAAATGTATGATGCAACTGGATCCTCTGCAACATCTGATTCCTGTGGCCTCGCTAACTGTTGAGCTTCCAGCTGTGTGTGGGGGAGCAGTTTGGTACACACACTCTCACGGCTCCTTCCGTGTAATTAATTGAAACAATCAACCGAGCGTGAAATCCATCAGTTTCTGGGTCCTCTGTTGCTCACTTTGATGTCAGGTCTTCCTCTTTCATTTTCCTCTTCCTTTTTTTAAAATGCATTTCATTAAAGTCTAGCTCACTCTGAGTCACTTTCCAAATGCTGATGCTTGTGTGTGACTGTATCCATCCCCATAAAACTGGGTCAGGTATTTCAGCAGCAGTAACCTGGGAGACACACTGAAACACCCAGGGAGGTGTTTCCCAAGCAGAGCGGGGTATGCATCCCCTAAGGCCACTGCAGATGTTCTTCCAAAATGGCAGGTCCTGCTGAGCCAGGGATTTTGTAAGAGGTGAGTGAAACCACCTCACTAAGGAGGAGGTAATCAGCTCTGCTCCTGCCATCTCTGGCTTCCAGCACCACCAGACCTTCAGACTAACGCAGTCCTCATTAACCCATCTCATTAATGAGGCCTTCCCTTCCCGCTGTCCCCACCCCAGTGCCCTGTGGTCCATGCTGCCCTATCCTCGCCCATGGCACTGCCCGGTGGTGGCTCGCCTGGACCCCGCTCCCTCTCCTGAACCCTCAGCTGCTGCACTGAGATGCATCTTGCTGGGTTCATAGTGCGAGTGATGTCTTCAAGAAATAAGGTTGCCGTCCCACCACAACAAAGATGTGACTGCTTCAAAAAATGCAAAGCATGTCATCTCAAAGGTTCGTAAAATCATGCCTCTGCCCGTCAGGAGGGCCCATCCAGAAGTGCCCAAAATCCTGCAAAACACTCACCACACTAACTGCTAATACACACTTCTGTTCTACTATTAAGAGACTTCCTGGCACAAGGATGGATTGACTTATGTGAGCCCATCTTTATGTGCCTGGGTGCCACTGACCAAGCTGATCGATAGGTACCTTTGATCAGACACCTGGCTATGCAGTTGCAGGCTGTCCAGGGGTTCCCTGAATTTCCATCCTTTCTGCCGCATCCAAGAGTGTACACAACCCCTGATAGCAAAGATACTGGCAGAGGCAGGAGGGAAGGAGGTTTCTGGAAGAGTGCTTGTCTGTAATCCTAAACATGCTCCTATAATCCCAGCCTGTGACTTGGAGCTGGGGGAATGCAGAGGGTCAGTGTGGCCTCTTCATCCACCGCAGTGAGTCATTAGACCCCAAAGAGAAAAGGAGCCTTAAAGCCTCACTCCGATCGCTGTGAATGATGGCAATGGGATATGTTGCACAAAGTACACTAAATCAAAGGCAATTCTGTTACGCAATACTTTACAATACCTGGTCCTTATAGCGTCTCATTTAACAGATGGCAGGAGCTGATTCTGATTGAACAGGGTTTTCTGAATCACTCGCAGAGACAACTGAGAGGCAGGCAGAGGCATAAAGTGACACACGGCTCGGAGCACCTTCTAGATCTCGGTGGGTTTGTACTTCTCTGTTCACAAGCTGTCTGCCTCGATATGGCACTTAAAAATAAATCAGCTGAATTAGTCAATGTGAGTACATGGTCCTTCTAGCTCCTGTCAAAGGAGCTACTGTACTCTCCACTGCTGGCTCTGAGAGCATTCCAGTGTCGAGCAGTGCTGCAAGCCTGCCTGCACTCGATGCAGAAAACGTGGTGAAACCTGTAATGGGTTAACAACACTGATGCTAGCTTTTTCTCTGGAATTAATGTCACAGAAATAAACAGCCTGCAAATCCCTTATTCACGTAGGGGCTAAGAAAGTGTGAAGTGGGCCACATGCATCTGTGAGTAGCTGGGAGTAAGGGAGGCAGGAGGAAGGAGGACAGGCAAAGCAGATCTGCTTTGGCAACTCTGGGAGCTCCAAGATCGACGGTCAGGTGAGTTTATTGGTTTTCTTTACAAGAAATCTTAAGCCAACTTGGCCCTGATGAGAGATGGTACAGCCTCAAATGATGTGGTGTCTGAATTATGTCCATAGAAGCAGTTAACAATCAGGATGCTCTGCAAGTTATCAAAACCTCTGTAAACCTCAAGAGACTGGGGCTCTTTTGTGCAAATTTGATAATTCTACTTGAGAGGCCAAATTTGGGGCCCTTACAGAAAACGGCACCAGTTAGTTCTCCAAGCCCAGCTCGCTGGTGCCAGGACTGCATCTCAGCCAAATGCCTGGCGTGGCAGAGGGGCACGAGTAGGCGTCACCTGCAGTGTTGGTGTGAGCACAGCACACGCTAAGGAAGCCTGAAGGAAGATGGTGCATGGGAGCTTTAAAGCCTTTCCTGCATCTGGCTCTGCTCCAGCTGCAAATGGTGCAGGGATGCCCTTTCCAGATGTGGACTAACACAGTGGCTATCCAGAGAAGTTAGAAATTGCGGGGGAAGGGAAAGGGAGAGGAGCTGTTATTAGCATGGTTCAGCTTAAAAATGAGGGGAGGTTTGGGAGGTTTCTGCAAGGTCTCTCTACTGCAGGGAGCGTGTTTTTAAAGATGCATCTGGCTGTGGCCAGATTGCGAGTGGCTGGTCCGTGCTGCGGCCGGCTGCTGCAGCCTCCCAAAGCCGCAGCAGCATTGTCAAGCTGCAGACGTGCAGAACAGCTCACGCCAAGGCTGCGCACTCACAGGTGATCTTTCGGTCTGTACATTTTCCAGCGGAGCTGGCAGCTGCTCCTGCAGTGTGCATGCTTCGTTGGCTATCCAAAGAAGGAACTGGGTGGGCGTTGATCCAGTCGAGGCGGTTTCGAGGAGCGAAGGCAGGAAGGAAAATTACCAACTTTGACATATGTTGCTCCCTGCAGGTCTCTCTTATTATAGCCTGGCGGGATGTCAAGGTGCACAGACACGGCCCAGAGCTCTAACACCCGATGGCTGCTTCGCCTCCTGTCCCACCCCTTTCACACAGGCAGGAGTGGCAAACCCGTTTCTGGCATACCAGGAAATCCTGGTTCTCGCTATTATCAAGACGGGAGCATGCAGTTATACAACCCCGAGCTGCCATCAGCGGGACCCGCGGGAGGGAGGGGGGGAACAGTTCACTTGGAAAGGAATGCTACAGTGTAGGGCAGTGGTTTTGACATGCTAGAGTGAAACTTGGCATAGGGGAACAGAGGGAATTCGTTTGCCTGGTAGACGTGGCACTCGAGCAAGAGATTAAATGAAACGGCAGTGGAAATCTTGAGAGATCTTAAGAGGCGGCTAGTTAGCACAGGGCATGTGTCTGCAGCCCTTAATGCAGGTTTCACCGTGCTGGGTGTCCGTGGCTTTCTAACAACTATTACTTGTCTGACTCTCTAGGTCTTTCATCCTGCCAGCACACATGAGAAGCCAGCTGTGTGCATAGTCCTACCCGGGGTAGGGCCTCCAACTTGACAAGAAGAAATGAAGACCTAGGGTTCAGTGACCTGAAGTATTTGTCAGCCGTTTGCGATGGCAGAAATCTACTTACTTTTCCAAGAATATTTATCCACCCTAGTATGCCAGGAAGAATGTAGTGTGGCATAGCAGCCGTCCAGAACGATGGCAAATATTTGTTCCTGGTAAAAATTTGCTTGCCGCACGTCTTCATTTGCAGCATATCTCCTGGCTTGGAGCAGACGGGGAGGGGGGGGTCTGGGGTGTCCTTCTGAAATGTCACTCATTAAGGACTGAGTCTTAAAGAGAGCACTTACGGGGAAAGGCTGGGAGAAACATACGTGGACATCAAGAAGCATTAGGTGTGCATTGGATGAACACCTTTCATTCTCCCTCCTGACAAGTCTGTGCCAAGGGATTGACATCTAAACAAAACATGTTAAACCTTCCTCTTCCAGGTTCTTCAGAAAGAATCCCAGATTCTTTCTTCTGGAGCAAGTTCCCCATCCCTCGCTTTCATGCTGTGCTCTCAGCCGTTGTTTTTGTAGTCTGTCAGCGCAACCTTGAGAGAAAGGACTTTGGCTGAGAGCTGAACACGCAGTACCAGCTGTACTGATTTCCATCTCCTGGTAGCAGTGGACTTTCACACTGTGCCTTCCTTGCCTCCCCCAGCTAGGCTGAAATCTCTCGACAAAGTTTCTGCTCTTCTGCACGGCTGAATTGACTCAGCCACGAGAAGCAGCAGGTTTAGGCTCCTGCAGCCCCGCTGTCAGGATGGGAGCTCCTTGGCAGGGTACAGGCAGCCACGTGGGATGAGAGACTGAAGGCATCGGAGGAATGTTGATGTTCCAACAAACTTTGGGATGAGTGAGGGAAGCTGGAATGCACGAGCGGATCAAAGAAGAGGAGGAAGCGAGTGGAAAAGGGAGATATTGTGTGATAGATGGGAAGGAGAGCAGAAGGGCAGTGTAAAATCACACAGGGGATGGGCAGGGTTTGAAGAATAATGGCAATAAAAGATGAGGGAGTGTTATAAGGGCCTAACTCTCTGGGGATCTGAAATTGGATGTCCTTCCCCCCATCATCTCTGAATTGGACTGTATTTTGGAAAAAGAAAAAAAAAAAGACTTTTTAGTTACTATCTTTTTTTGTTGTGCACTAATCAGGTTCTTACACTATGATTTTTTTTTCTTTGCATTCCTCTGGTTATAGCAGTGAAGTAGATTGAAAACAAAAGCACCGTATTTTGCACTTTGTCACATGCTTCACTGCCCTGTCCTTTTCTCCTTTCTGTGACTCTGGCAAGGAGAGGTTCAAAGCACAGACTTCTCCTGCTCCTTAGCAGGGGTTTTACACAGACCTTGTCACTCGCGTAATGCAATGTTGTTACCTGGCAGTTATGATGCTCTGTAACCTTAAACAAAGATTCATATGAACACAGGCCCTGTGTGTGAATAGAGGGAAATAGGATGAAGAAATTGGGCAATGCCAGAATAGCAGCGTGCCTGAAACAAAGACTTGGAAGGGTAATGTGGGAAAAGTGGTGCTCCAGCCTTCTCCTCAAACATTCTCTGGGCACTGGGACATGATCTGGAAAGTCCTCATTGTCCTAGTGTCACTCAGCTGTAAGGGCTCTTCATCCCATCATGTGGCCTACAGATACCGGTGACCATCGACTCCTTTCACCTGCTTCCCCATTGCATGCCTTGGAAAAGGATGTAAAACTGTAATTCTACCCTGTCTCCTCTCTTGCTGCTGTTTGTCCTTCCAAAGCGTACCTAGCACACCTATTTTCTCTGGCAGTGTGTTGATGAACTTTTATTTGTATCCAAGGGGACTTGGAAGAATTAGGGTCAACTTGACATGAGTGGAGTACTGTACAGAGATATTTACAGCTGTTTGCAATGCTTGTGTTGAGTATGAGACCAGCAGCAATTAGGATCCAGGCCAGTGCCTTCAGTGAATAATGGTCTTGGTTACTTGGAAATATCAGATGGCTTCAGCTTTATGCAGTTGCTATGAGGAAAAAAAAGTTAAGTAAACAAAGAAAAAGAATAAGAGGAGGGAGTGGTGTTTTTTTATTGGCATAGTCAAGAAGGGCAGTCAAAAAGAGAGAAAGAAACTGGAAAACAATACCCTGGGTCTTCTCTTGCAGCCCACAGCACAGAACAGACATTTTCTTTGCGCACCTTGATGTTCAGTATCTTTCTCCATGAGCACTTTTGGTTGCTGTCCTTCAGAGACCTTCCTTGGAGGCCAGTTTCATTATCTGGGTGCCCGACTGTTAAGATTTGTTTCTAATGCCTAACATATGATCTTCATTGCCACGCAGTCCTGGGACCTCATCCCTGTGAAGCACTCTCACATCTCATGGCCTCCGTGGCAGCCAGTGGTACTCAACAG
Source organism: Cariama cristata (assembly GCF_000690535.1). Taxonomy (NCBI): domain Eukaryota; kingdom Metazoa; phylum Chordata; class Aves; order Cariamiformes; family Cariamidae; genus Cariama; species Cariama cristata. The sequence goes on from NW_009623819.1 coordinate 26,179, forward strand.
CACGTCCCTGAGGCCAGCACTCAGCAGTTGTCCCTCTTTTGTGAACTGTGTCTGAATAGTCCACCTGGCTTCCTCTGGGGTCTGGAGATGGGAGATCCTGAGATGGGAGACAGAGGGAGATTATTTCTGGATTTTTTCCAGAGCTGCTACACTGCTTGTTGCATAGATGCCTTCCTCTCCTATAGATAAGGGAGAAATGCTTTCAGATCCCTGGAAATATTTTAATTTTGTCTTTCCTCAGATAAATAAGATAACCTGGGGGAACCAATTCTGCCATGTTTCTTGATATCTAGCTGTGGAAACAGGCCCTCAGCCACCTTTGCCAGACTGGCCTCGGAAATTTGTTGTCTTTTATGCTTCTTCTCCAGATTGGCAGTGTGGGTCCCGGCGGGACCCAGGAGCTGTGCAGGCAACTCCTGTGAGTCAGGGGCCTCCACCTGGATTTTTGGGCTCATCTCCCTTTTCTGATGCAGACTAGCCCTGAGCACAGAGGTGGGCACAATCCTTCCTCAGCACGCCGCTGTTCAGAAATAAAGCAAGCCCGTTTTGCCACCCTGCAAGAACCCCTCTGAGGACTGAGGTGAGGGAGGACTTCTCCTCCTCGCGGCTTGCTTTCCCTGCCCACAGCAGGGGTTGCCTCCTCTCATGGCATTCCCCGCAGTGGCCCATGTTTCCCTCTGGAGATGCACCCTGTAATGAGATCAAGATGGAGCAGCAGCCTTTTAGCAACCCTTCGGCCTGCAATGGAGGAGGGCTGCCAGTGCAACCCGTCAGTGGGATGAGGTCCGGGTAGTCTTGCCTTCTAGCAATGATGGAGCTGGTCCTTCCAGGGCAGTGTACTCTTGCTTGCGATCACACCAAAAAAGCCTTGGCTCCTTGCAGGCTGCTGGCACACACGGCTCGCTAGAGCTCTGGCAAGTTTTTACAGTTTTGTCAGATGGGAACAGTGGTGGAGGAAAGAAAAGTGAAACCAGATGTTTTTCCTTACGGTTGCTTCATATTTGTATGGGGGGGGAGAAGAGAGGCCATAAAAATGTCATAACCCTTGATCCCTGAGGCTCAGCATTATACTCTGCAAAAGCCAGCGCTGTAAATCCGCACCTCCGCCTCGGCAGCCACAGGTCCTGACGGAGCGAGACCGTTGCCATAGCTGGGGGCGGGGGGAAGCCTTTGCATTTGTCAGCATAAACTGGAGGAAAAAGCCTTTTGGAAGGTAACGCCGATAGGCTACTTTTATGGAATCAGTTATTTTTTCAGTTTTCTCTGGGGATGCCTCAGTGCTGAGTCCTGAGGCTGACCGGGAAGCTTAGAAATTTGGGATGTGTCTGCACTACAATCAATCTACCCCGCAGGCTGTGCCGACGGAGCGGAGTTAACTTCATCCTCCCCAGCCCAGGCTCGCCTGTCAGCACAGCCAGGGCAACGCAGCGCTGGGGTGAGGACTCACCGTCGGAGCATTCGCCTAACTTGCCCGGTGGGGCCTTGCAGCCCTTGCTGCCCTGTGCTGCTGCAGCTACACAAGTCCCTGTCACCTCAGGCACCCAGCCTGGGTGCTGTCACACCACACCGCAGTGCCAGCAGCTGTGTAGAAGCAGATCTGGTCAGAGGGTCCAGCTGGCACCAGAGGAGAGCTGCTAGGAAAAGTCTGACTCTGGTCATCTATCTCTTTTTTTCGTATCAGAGAGGCTGCTTATTGCAGTCAGAAAACAACTGTGAGGAGTGCCAGGCAGCCCTCTTCCAGGGAAACGTGTGCTTGGGTGAACATGGGGATGGCGGAGAGGAAATTAAATTTGTGTACACACATGCCTCGAGCCAAACAAGTATTTAAACTAAAAGCAGCTAGGCCTTTTCTGCCCTGGACAACAAGGATTGCAGACATTTTGCCTCAGTGCTTGATTTCTCTTCTCCATCGCCACACCAAGTGATGTAAAGTTGGACACATTCACAAGCTGCCTGGCATTGTTGTCGCACTACTTGTGCAAATGCTGGCACTCTGGGCATCCTGGTTCACTGCAGCTATGAAAAATAGACTATTCTGTGGGCAACTGTGCTTCCACCAATTTTGTATTGACTGGGATGTCCTCAGACAGACACAGTTCTTCTGGTCCTTCATCACTGATCATGTATTCTAGACCCCTGCTCTATCTCACACCTCTCTTCTGGACTCTTTCCAGTTGGTTGGTGTTGGAGTTTTGTGTCCAAAACCAGAGACCAGTCAAGCTCCAGCCTCGCTAGTCCTGGGTGGAAGGGTTACTTTACTTGTCCTGAGGGCTTTTCTCCTGTTTATATATCCAGCACACATTGTTTGCCTTTTTCCTAATGGTGTTGCACTGTTGACTGACATTTGGTGTATGACCCTGATCCTCCTCCACAGAATGTGTACCAAGATGGTGGCATCTCTGTCCTGGATCTGGGAACTGATGTGTTTCTCCTGGTGTATAGTTTCTTGTGCCTGGGCCACTTGAAATGCACTCTCTTTCTCTGTTACCATTTCTTCAGTTTTCCTGTGGTTAACGGAAATAAACTTTTATGGTTGATTCAGACAGCTGATCAATGTTCATTTGGGGGAGGCTGGCTTGGGTGATAGAGTTATGGTGGGCCAGAGCACCAGGAGACAGAGGCAGATGTTCTGGCCAAGATTGAAATGTAATGGCTGATGTTACAATGGTCAGTTGTGAAAATACTAATTAGCTCTGTCAAGGGATGGGTGTTGCTGACCGGCTTTAGAAGTAATTACAAAAGATTGCCTGGTTGTAGAAATGAACGTAAGAATGGATTCACATCTCTCTCTGAGTTAGGGAGTTAGTAATAGCCAGAGGGTGAGGATTTCATGTGCATACCTACTATCTCCCGGCATTTTGCAAAATGACTGAAAACTTCAGCCGGTTTGCGAAATTACTGGTTTCACAATATGCGAACATAAAGTATGTGCCTTAAAAGTCTACTGTAACTGAATCGGAGCAGTAACTCAACAGCACTTCTTAGTGTTCAGTGAGAGATGAAATTTGGCTGAGGAGAGAGGAGTCTGCTCCCTCTGTCAGATATTCTCCCTGTCCCTGTTGCAGCTGAGCACTTTGAAGCCATTAGAAAGGACAGAATGGCCTTTAGACTTCTGTTAACCTGGAAACTCCCCTAGTACTGCATTTCTTTTACTGTTGTCAAAAAACTCTTCCCCTTGCACCCAGCTGCTTCTCCCTGCTCCTTTTGCTTTAGTTGAGTGCAGCAGAACTTCTGTGGGTTAAAAACCTCTCCTTCTGCCCTGCAAGTGTTGGGAGAGGAGAGCAATTGCTGGGCAACTGATGAGCTGGGGTGAAACAGTGTTGAGAAAGAGAGCACAATGTTCTTTTCTTTTTATGGAAAGTGATATATTACTACAGACCACAGTAATCCAAGGTCTGCTCTTAGCTACTTCACGATTAGCGAACAGGCCCCACTTGTGCTGTACCGACCATTTGTGCAGCTGTGGTAGGCACGAGGATGTCAATTAATCTTGATTTGTGCTATAGGATTACTTCATACAAGAGGAAATTTATCATTGGGTTTGGTTTCAGTGTATGTAGATGGACATCATGCTATCTTTGCAGGGAAAGCACAGGCCTCCGCTGTGCCAGGAGAGTCACTGGTCCTCCCTGGAACTCCCCTGGCAAATTCCCTGTCTTCTCAGGAGCTCTAACTCAGTCTAAAAGATGGAGCAATCAGCATAGAGTACAAAATGTTTTGCAAACTTTGCCCAGTCTGTCCCTGTGTCACACCCATTTTAGGGAAAAGAAAAATAAGGCTTTTGCTTAGCCATATAAATGGTTGTAATTATTATTTGCACTGCAGCTCAAACTTTGTGAGATGCAGGGTAAACACAGAAAAAGGTGAAGCCCTGGTTCTGCATCAGAGAACACAAAGGCTGCATAGATAAAAAAACCAAAAAGGTAAAAAAGATGTAGGCAAGCACATCCTCCAAGAACAGACGTGTGTTGTCTTTTAATATTTCTTCTACCACCATCCTGAATCAGAGAAAAATGAATTTACCTGCAAAACCACAAGGCCCAGAGAAATAAACAAACAGCAAACCACAAATGTATTCTTCTTACTGTCTTCTTTTGCAACGTGATGTTTGTGCAGAAGAATGAAGCTCTTGTCTCTGAGGTGTGATGAAAAAATACAGAATAATGTGACTTCTGACAAAATCATGAGACCTGCCAAACTGTTTCTCAGTCCAGTGCCCAGGTGTACCTGTTCTTTTTTATCCAGCACACCAGCCCCTGCTGCATGAAGCCCTGCTCCCCAGGGACCAGGCTGCTCTGAAATGGGTGGAAGGCAGCACATGCTGGCTGATCCAGTCAGTACAGGTCAAAGCAGGGAAGAGGGAGCAGCATGGCCTTCAGCAAAAAAACAGTTCAGGGACCTGGAGAACTGGCTGCCTTTGTAAGCCAGGGCTGAAGTCCTCGATGCTGTGCCTCTGCTGCGATTGCTCCCTGCCTGACCCCACTCGGCTGCAGCTAGCTCAAGTATGCCAGCCACGCTGATTGTAATGTGGAGATCTCTGTGCGCAAGCCAGAGGAGAAAATAGCTGGGCAGATGGTGCTATATTAAGGAGAGCATCTCAGAATTGTCTGCTAGGATTCTCTGGGGGCAAGGGCCCATCTTGGCCTCACTTGCTCTCTGCCTTCCCCAGGGCCTCCTCCTCTTCTGCCCTTTTTCTCCCTTATAGATCCTCCCTTGCTGAGGAAGTCATGGGGTGATGCACGGCCCAAGGGGTGCTACCTCCAGCTGGAATTTGGAGGAGGATGAGACCTGGGTGTACAAAGCCTGCGCCCCATCTGTGTTCAAGCAAGCCAGAGGCCCCTCCGTTCCCACGCCCCAGTCCAGCTCTCTGCTCTGCCACAGGTCCTGGGGCAGGACCCAAGCGGCAGTTTTCTGCAGGGTTGGGCTGGCATGGACGGGGGAGGGCCTCCTAATCTTCCTTGTCAGCAATCAGCTTTCTTCTCTTCAGACTCCATGGGGGATGGACTTGCAGCAGCATGTTTTTCTTCTTCCTCTCCCAGCCTCAGCTCCTCTCCTTTCCTCCCTCCCACCTCTCCCAGCCAGTACCAGCCCTGCTCCTCATCCCTGCCAGTTGTCTCTGCCTCCCTCCCAGCTTTCCCCTCCAGTTCCCAGCTAAGCTCCAGCGAGCAGGACAGCAGGCAGGGGCGGGAGGGGAGGACAGTGACAAGACACAGCTGCTGGCTGCTCTTACCAGCTCTGAGAGTGGCCCCTAGAGACCAGGAGCAGAGCAGGCTGGGCATGGATGGGCACGGATGGCCGCATGGCAGGGCCGAGGGCACTCGTGTCCCCTCGGGAGGGCAGCGTGCACTCCCCCGGGGTCACCTTTTGTAAACAAACAAGACCTGTCTAGTGCAGAAAACAAACGGGAGAAGAAAAACCCTTGGGTTGACGATGTAGTTGAAGGGCCTGAAGATTTGTGGCTTTGCACTATTACCTTTAAAGTTTTTTGGAGGCAGTAAGACTATTTCCGAGCAGAGGGAGGTCTCAAGGAGGCTGGGCAGAAGTTCCCTTGCCCCATCTCCTCCCCAGCTCCACTGGAAAACAGTCCATGCGTTGCATGACTTCTCCAGCCCTCTGAAACATCCTAATGGATAGTATAAAGATGGTAGCTGAAAGCACATGGAACTGTCATCCTCTTTTATCAGTGCAGGCATCTGGTGTTTGAGGGGGACTCAGAAAGGAATGGAGTTGTCTGGTCAGATGTGATATGAGCTCCAGTGTGGTATATCTGGGCTGAGGCTGGGATCCCTAGCTGGTCACTAAAACTGGAGTGCAGAGAAGCCCTGGAGTTGCTCTAAGTAATGGATGTTCAGGATCCTACACATACATAGAGAAAACCAGCTCCTTTCACCAGTCGGAGTGTGGAAGGATCAAAGATGGAAATACTGGGATTGATCGTGGTGGATGTCAAAAGGGATGCTGGAAGATAAAGAAGCACAGCAGCCACACGGGAACAGTAATGCAGTCACCGAGAGATGCTGCTAAAGGCATGTGGGACAGTGGCCATCGTTTGCTCTTTATAGCACACATCTTACTTGGTTAGCTCTTCTGTTGTAAGAATAATTTTACCATCTGTGAACGGTTTTCATGACCCTCCTTTTCCACACAGCCTTTTCACAATGCTTTTCCATATTAAACTGGACAGATTTTCAAATGCAAGATTGTTACAGAAAAAGAATTTTGATTTTTTTTCTGGCTGTTGAACATTTAAAAAGTCTTGTCCACAGCATTGGTCTCAAATAATTTTTTCTAGTTGTTAAAATATGATGCTCCTGGGTTTATCCCATGTGGTGCTTCATATCACTGTTACCAAGTGGTATTTTGCCCCAGCACATTGTGATCCTCTCAGGACCTAGTTTGTTATTGAAGATGACTCTGCGTGCATGAGGAAAGAGGCAGGCGAGGTCCCTGGCTGCCTGACGCAAAGCACCAGTGCTTGAGAGAGGGAAATACTAATTCTGTTGTAGAAAGCGATGTGACATGCCATCTGCACAATGCGGGGCAGTTATGGTCATTCACGTTCAAAAAAAGATTGATTCACGCTGGAACAGGTGCAAAGAAAGGCAGCGGGAGGATTAGGGCATTGGAGAGCTGAGGTTATAAAAGTAGACTAAAAGAGCTTGGCTTATTTAGTCCAGCACCACGAAGGCTGAGAGAGGGATATGATCGCTCTCTATAAATACATCCTGGAGGTTAACGCTGAGGAGGAAGAGGAGCTATTTCAGTTAAAGGACAATGCTGACACAAAAACAAATGGGCATCATAAACCTGGCATGCAGAAACCGAGGTGGGAAGTTAGGTAGATGTCAGGCCTTGCTGCTGGCAGGGTGTGGGCAGGGGGCCTGGGCAGCTTGCGGGGAGGCTGCATTGCTGTGGCTACCTGTGCACGTAGGCTGGGCACAGCAGCCATGGGCTTGCAAGACCTTGGCAGAAGACATCTGCCTCAGCCGTTTGGTGGTGCGCCAGGGAGGTGGCCCAGCAGATCTGTAGCTCCTGCCCCTGCCTGGACCCTTAGGGCACTGACAGCCCTGATGTCTCTGTCTGGCCCCCCAGGACTCCCCCACGGCCCAGGACCCCATGTCAGCCCCCCTGGGGCTGTCAGCCCCTGCCCCAGCGACGTTGCAGCAGAGCAGGCCTCCAGC
>NW_009623819.1:33427-46941 GCF_000690535.1 Cariama cristata
CAGAGCTGGTGCTCCCCGCCCGGGGCTTGGGTGGGTGGTGGGACAGCCCTCCCCCCGGCCATGTTAGCCCCCCTGCCAGTGGTGAGCAGTGCGGGGCTATGCTGATATCCACACAGGGCTTTCACCGGCCTGTCGGTTAATTACAATGGCCATAGTACCCTCAATTTGCCTGCCTGGAGTGGGAAGAAGTGTCATTGAGACAGGGCGCACTGGTGTCCTCTTTGTTTCATGGCCAGGAAGGAGGGGTTTCCCTGTAATGGCTTTGGATGGAGGATTTTGGGGGGTGGAAGGAGGCCGCTGGCCCGGGGTGGGGCGAGGGCCTGGGAGCGCAGCCGGCTCCCCAGGGCTGGTGCTGCAGCAGCGCAGGGTGTCCCCAGGAGGCCACAGACATTTTGTTCCTGGCGCAGAGCGCGGTCAGCGGCTGGAGTTAGCCCATGGCTGAGAAGCTCTCTCTGGGCGTGTCTGTCACTTGAAATCACTCGCATCATATAGTGCTTCAAATCTCTGACTTGGGCTTCGGATCTCGCTGCCTAAAAATGTTGGCAATGTGAGTGGACAAGTGAGTTGCTCGCAGTGATGGGAGTCGAGTGGCTGCTGGCTTGCCAGTCTGGTTTTATTTCTACCTCGTGCCATACGCTTGCTGAGAGACTTCACCTTCAGATCAGTGGGATGGAGAGGAGCTGCCAGTGAAACTGTGCCTGCTGCCAAAGGGCGCTCAGCCAGGGCAGGAGCCTTGCCTTCCCTCCCCAGGAAGATGCTACTGCTTGCTCTTGGGATGCTCTGCTGGTACAGTGCTCTGAGCACACTCCACCTTCAGCGGCCAGGCCACCTGGCCTGAGGACTATGTGACATAAAGCGATGGAGACCATTCCTAGCTGACATGGTCAGCTTTTATTGCTCTTTGCAAAAAAATAACATCACGGTCACAAGTATCCCAGCTCGTGTGTTTCAGGGCTTCCCCCCCGCCCTTTTCTATTTTCATTGCTTGAGGCTGAGGGCAGTCCGTGGGATGAATATTTCACTCCAGACTTCCATTCAGCTGTTAAGTCAGGATGTTTGCCAGAAATGTAATTCTTTCTTATATCTCCAGGATAATAGCTGGGCAGGATGGCGGATGGCTCATTCAGGACGAGACATTACAACACTTTTATTCCTGGCATAGGATGGTATGTAGCTGTACTGCCTGTGGGTAGGTGCTTGGCTAACAGTACTTCTTTAAGGAGAGATTATATTTTTTTATTAAATACCTCTTCTCTTGCTTTGCCCAGTGAGTTTTGCTGGTTGGGACATTCTGTATCAGAAAGACCCCTGCCAAAGCATGCGTTAGATACCTGCTGCCCTCTAACGGCTGCCTCTCCCTGCGAGCCTTGGGACAGCACACGGTTTCTGCACTCGGTGGAAGAAATCTGCTTAGCTCACAGCTTTTTCCAGCGATTTCATAGCATGGGACAAATCTCCGGAGAGAGAGTGTGGAGAGATCTCTACATTACTCTTCATGGTATAACGTGCCTCTTCCTTTTCCCCACACTCAGTGGAAACTCCATCTTTTGCTCCTTGCTTCAGCCACGTCCCATCCAGGTTTGATTCGTGTTAGGGAAGTACTTGCCTTTCCGAACAGCTTTAGATGCGGTTTAGAGGGTGGACAAAGAAGAATAGCAACAGTGCAGCCCTTGAACTCCATCAGTTTTCTGCAGGCCAGAGGAGACGTGCAGAACATGATCGGAGAGACACTGCTCTGGACTTGCCAAACACTTGGAGAGAGTTCAGACAGCTCTATTTGTGAAATGCTTTGCTGTGATAACGAAGACACATAGTGTCAGCTTCTGCTAGTTCACTACCAGAGGTCTAATAATGTCTGCTCTGTTTTGAGAAAGCTATGGGTGCCCTGCCTGCCTTGTTGACTTAGAGGGATTACATTTCTTACCAAGCAGGGACCATGCAGTTCCCTGCCGAATGGCTTGCTGCTGCTTATCTGCGGGCAAGGTACAGCACGTTGCTCCCTCAGGAGCATTTCCTGAACCAGTACAGGCTCTCTGGAAAGCCTGGTGCTCGTTGAGTATTGTGGAGTTCTTCTGGTTTTCTCCCCAAAACTAAAATACTTAAGACTGTCTGGAGGTACACTGCTGTATTGGAGCAGCATGAGGGAAGCAGTAAGATACTTGGAAGGAATTTTGCAGATGAGTTAATGATCGGTGGAATATGAATAATGGTACCAACACAGCCGGCATCTCTTTGCCAAGGAATCTAACATCCTACTGAGGACTGGAGGCCGTAAGCGACAGGGAGAAATGAAAGCTGAATTGCAGTTAAGCAGATGAGCAAGCACTCTGAGAGCTCTTGGAGGAAAGTTCCAGGGGCTGGAGCCTAACTTCATTCACAGCTTTCTCCCTCTTTTGACTTAACTACTTTTGCTAATTTTGATAACAATCTCAATGAGAACACAGGATCACGACTGTTGTTTCATCACAGTTAGCCAGCCTCGGTGAAAGTTTAATGAAAACAGCAAGGCTGCAATCTTTGATGTTCCCTCTTCTACCCAGCCCGGAAAGAACAGTTTTAGTGCTCTATTTATAAAATGGATTTTAAATCTGGGTTTGTACGTTTTGGAAGGTGGGGGCTGAAAGCCTGGCTTCATTCAAATCAGTGGGAGTTTTGCCATGATTTGCATGGGCCAGAATTTCATCCTTGTTTATGTAGTTTTGCAGCTGAGCTGAAGAACTATTAGGATGCTTGGGCCAGAAAAAGGAATCTTGAATCTGAACACTGCTGCAAACACTTGGGGTAAAAATGCTGGGAAAGTCCCAAGGAAATTGAACTGGCATAGAAGTCACGTGTTTAGCTGGCCATGTTTTAGATGCTTTTTTTTGTGCTCTCCATCTCCTCTCTCGTTGCCTGAACTCAGAATGACGGGCTACAGACCAACCTGATCTGCAGAGAGCTACAATTCTGACACGTAGCCGTCTGCAATGCCTTCACTGGCAGGGGAATGCCAGGTAACTTTTTAAGATCAGATAATAGGCGGGTGCAAGAGAACCAGAAGTCTGAACATACTTAGTAAGCAATGTTCCTGACTAATGTAGGCAGCACTGGGTTTAATAGCAATTCGCACTTGGTAGCCAAAGTGCTATGGGATGTGCTTGGATCAGGTTTGGGCATGCATGAGGTTAAAAAACTGCTCTGTTAGACGGGTTGGTTTTTCTAAGCTGCCATTCTAGGTCAGTGCAACATGCTGAACTAGGAGCCACATGTGAAAAGGATTTCTAGGTCACACCTCTGTGGCTGTGAATTTGCATCCATGGGGTTTTCAGGTGGTCTTTCTGTATCTAGTAGCACTCATCAGCTTCCAATTTCCTCAGTCTGTGTCTGCGCAGCAAAGAGCATGTGCAGCTGTTCATTTTATTTGACAAATCCTACACCTCATATTCCAGAATAACAGTCAACATATTTAAAATTTCCATTTTGGGTAGAACAGTGAAACCAATAAGTTGCAGTGTAGTTTTTACCCCAGAAGCTGCACTGATTTTAAAAATGGCTACATCTGCGCAGCTTCTTCTGCTCAAACACTGGGATACAAGGTGCCGTACAAGCTAACCTGAACATCCACACACGTCCAACACTTTAAAGCAGTTGTATGATTTTAAACTCATTTAGTTTAATATTGTACCACCCAAGCATAGAATCTTCTGTAGGGAATGTTTCATGGGTACCACCAAGGGCTGTGCTGGATTGTTAGAACAGGCAACTCTTAAGGTAGAGCTTTGAGCTAAAAATAAGTCACTCAGTCCAAGTGTCCACATAAGGTTGTGCTATGCTCCGTAGCTTATCTGGTAGCGGTGACTTCAGAGGAACTACACTGAAGAACACAAGAAGAAAATTTGGTCCCAGGCCCTGATCTCAGAGCTTCCTGGAGACCCCAGAAGTGCATAAAGCAAACACTGATGCTTCTTTGATGCAACACTGCCCCTTCTTTCCACAGAATTTGCCTCAGAAGGGTAAGGATCTGGTCAAGTACAGACTAATCCCGGACCTGAACATGATGGCTGAAGAGTTGCTGGACTGGATCCTACAACCCTTGTTTAAAACAAAACAAAACAAAACAAAAAAGACAAACCCAACAGTCCTGCTGACACAGGTTGGATTTTTGCCCGAGGGAGACCTACCAGGTTTGACACTTGGTGAATGAAAAGTGAAATTGTTGGGGTGACTTTCCCGTTTTCTTCAAATAAACACACCAACACTCCCATCAAAAGCAATGCTCCACACAGAACCAGTTTGGCTCCCTCTTCTAGGCAGGACCCACCAGGGAGAATTTTGTCGAATCTTGCCAAGATGCTGGTGGCTGTAATAAGCTGGATATAAACAGGGCAAAGGGACAGCCCACAGGCCTTCCCTTGCCCCTGCCAGTGGAAAGGGGATGGGTGAGATTTCCCTGCTGCTGTTCAGCTGTTGGTTAACACAAGAAGCTGTTTTCTATTTGGGCTTGTGCTGGTTGAGCAGCCCCGTCTGCAGCTGTATCGTGTTACACACTGTTATGCAACCCCATCCTCTCTTGCAAACAATGACAGGAGCAACCTAAATCATGAAACATAAAGTCTATAATTAAAGAGAGGAAAGTGCTTATTTTGCATTCGGATACCCACAGTCAATTCAGATTAGCTGAACTAGCAAATCGCTTGGCACACGCTTAATGAGGATAACATTTGCACTGGACTAAATGATGGTTGTTTTACCTCATCATTGGCCAAGACAGTAGTGTAACCTGACTAATGCTGCCATGGCTTAAGCAGTTCTCTCTCTTCCTAACAGACAGTGAGATTTACACCATGAACAGGAGGAGCCTTGCAGTCAAAGACTCTGCCTCAGGTTCTGAAATCATTAGCACCCGTCAGGGAGCTCTGGTCCAGGACGATGCTTCAGGTCTGTTTCTTATGATTGGAAGTTTGCAGGTCTACAAATCTGACAGTGCCTGCTTGGACCATGCCCTACATTTCCCTGCCGGGCTTACCCTCTTAATGCTGCTTGTGGAGTTTATGCATCCATGCAGCTTGTTGCTGCAGTTGGCTGTGAAAAGTAGAAGCTCCCAGCCAGGAACTCTGAATTTAAAGAGAGTATGTGACTGTGCAAAGCCTCTGAAAGCTTTGGAAAGTGCTTCTGAACCCCCTGCTCCCTCCCTCCCACCTCTTAAAAAAAAAAGCCACAGTTTTTAAGATCTGATATTTCTTTCAGATTTTTCTTGCTGGAGGTCTTCCTTGGGGAACACAGATTAGTAGCTTACGCAGGCATTAATGGAACAGCAGCTGTTTAATGTTAAACAAAGAGAGATTTTCATCCAACTGATTGCTAGATATTTGAGTTAAATAAGAATTAATTAAGAATAAAGGCCTTACTTCCCTTTTAACTTGCTACTTTTACTGTGATGAACATCTCCAAGGGACTCAGTTGAGTTTTCTGATTTGTGCCACAGTCATCTGGACTCCAAAAGTTCTAAGTAAGCTGAAAAATAAAGGTGAATGTTTTTATGTTGCTGCCTTGAGGACTATGAAACTATATACCTGCTGGATCTTCAGTTGACCCTAGGGATATCTAGCGGGGGGGGGGGGGGGGCGGGGAAGAGCTTAAATTTAAAATGTAAAATATGGGGAAGATGAATCAGCACAATTTTGATGCTGGTAGCTCCACCCACCTGTTTTAATCATGCATCTTCCTTTTTTTTCCTGCTGTAACCATTCTCTGCGTGTAGTTAGAATTATTTTACAGATCACTGAATGCTAGAAATGATGCAAGTTACACTGTCCCAGTATCAGTGACACCCACAGCTTACAAATTAATATTGGATATGAAGATAATTACCTATGACTTCGGGCAAGTAGGTCAACAGGTTAGTGAATGAAGAGTTCTGCAAAATACTGATGACAAAACACTGCAGCATCTGTACCGCTGGTTGCATAGTGAACACTTTCTTGTCCCACTGCTGTCCAAAACCCTGCATTATCCCTCCCCAGAGCCATGCCATCACAGCCTAGAGCTTATCTATCTGAAGAGTCAGGCAGCTCTTCAAATGGGAAGACGTTGCATGATATTGAATAACATCTCTGTTTCTCCATGTGCATACATTTTTCACAGTTAATCGCTCATTCCTTTGCCTCAGTCTCTTGAGAGGAAAAGTTTAGACATCTTAGCCTTGAAAAGAGCTCTGTGTTGCCCAGACAGTTAGCTAAATTTGAGATGCAACAGGTTATTCCACAGAGGCATGATTAAGGCTGGGGTCTGTGTTTACCAGGAAGGCACAATATCCCATGTTACTGACTGAAGTATTGGTCAAACGCGAGACACTGCCTCTGCTGACACAGCAAGCCAGTTCTCCAGCCCAGGTGTACCTATACCCCAGCTGCCTCTCGGAGTCCCACATCCAAAGACTCTTGTTAATCTCCCCCAGGTTTTAGGCCCCTCATTTTTTTATACATAGAATCATAGAATCATCCTCAAATGAGAATGTCAGCAGCCCTGGGCAAGCCAAGCTCTGCTTCTGCTTAGCTTTGCTATAGGCTTTGGGTGGGAACCATGATGATTTTGCATGCTAACAAGCCCTTAATTGCACCTTCATTTAGATGCCTCCTGCCCTTAGCTTAGCTTAGCTTACTTTAGCATGGTTTAGTTTAGCTGAGCTTACAGCATATGGTTCATCATGTGCCTGAGCGTATAGCAGATGACCAGCCTTAGATGCTGATAGAGAGGAGCTTATTTACAGCTGGGACCATTTCCAAGCTATAAGGCCCAACAGAGCCTAGGCAGGTTTGTCTGTGGAGGCTTGGGATATTTGCAAAGTGGAGCAAATGGGATTAATTCAGCACTCCCTTGCCTTTAGGGCTGTCCCAAGTTGCTTACCTGCTTTTAGTCAAGTGATGAAGCAGTAGCTGGTGCAACCCACCATTTTCATTGCCTTTGTATTTGGCCCTCTAGCACTCAGGAAGGAGAGTTTGGAGTTGGCTTCACTGGCAGGTCTTACTTTCTGTTTAGGAAGGATGGAGGTGGGAGATGACCTTGCTTATAGTGCAGGTTCCTGTTCTGTCCTTCATGGAGGGACAAGCTGATGTTTATCTACAGGAGCTTCTCTGATTCTGAAGGTACTGTTACCAGGCAATTTTTAAAGAAGTGTATTGTTTTTTTTTAAATTCTCTGAATTTGGGCTTAAGTTCATAGACAATAGTCCTTTTTTTAAAAAAAAACCCAAACCTATTTTGAGAATATTTAGTCCTAGGCTGATGCTCAGTCTCAGAATTTGGCTGTCTGTGATCCTGCAAGGAGCACAGGGAGAAACTGCTGCCTATGGACTGCAAAAGAAAGGCTTTTTAGCAGTCAGTGGTGTCGCCCCTGCAAGGATCCTGGGAAAACTGTTTCTATGGACTGCAGTGCCTTGTTGAATGGAGGAGCAGTTAGGTATTTGATACTTCTTCAGAAGTCATGTATTTGCAAAGTCAGATGCTGACATCAAACACTTAGTAACTTAAGAAGGTGGAATTGTATGTTACGTTGATGTATTCTTTTTCCTTCATGTCTTCCCATTCTCTAGACTACCAATCTGTTTTCTACTTTAACTCTGTAGCGCCAAAAGCCATTTGAGACAGGTTGTTCTCTTTTTCAACTTTCAGTGACTCTAGTCAAATTCAAAGAGTTAATCTCTTCTACATATGTTAAATAGAAAGGCTCTCTTCTGGCTCGAGCGCTGCTTTGGTGAAGTCTGTCCTTTCTTTTCTCTATTTTTTTGGAATCAAATTTATGGTTGCCTCTCCACAGAGTATGAAAGTTTCTTTTTTTATTATTATTTTAAGTAAAAAATATAACTGCCGTGGTGTCCCACTTCCTGGATGACATTGGCAACTTTATGTGTGGCTACTGACATTTCAAGCGAACCATCTTATACAGGCAGTCTGTGTTTGGCTAAATTTAGCAAGCCACGGATCAAGTGGCAAGTATGTTCCACCCTGAAACCTATTTTAGGGAGGAACTCTGCATAGGCACCAAGAGGTTAAAAAGCTGTGTGGGGGAGAAGAGGGAAAAAAAAGACAAGAAGCAAAATATTTTGCAAGAATTGTTGCTATGTTCTGAGCTTCAGCTCTTGAACGCTGTGGCTCTGAATCACGTTTGCTGGGGAAACAGCTGCAGCTGTTTAAGATGCTACTGCTCCTCAGCTGTTTGTTACCTTCCCTTTGCAGGCTGGGGGCTGAGCACAAACCTTTCTCAGCAGCTTAGGCATAGTGTACTGGCTTCTAACCTGAAGCAAATAAGACCCAGGCATGTACCTCTTCCTCCAGCATCACTGGGGAGGACAGCAGTCCCTGCGGGGAAAGCTGGGCTGGGCATGGATATTGTAAGCAGCCACAGCAAGTTTCTGTAATGGGTTTGGAAGGGCTACATTTATGTGCACTGTGTGCCTGAGAGCCCTGAGTGTACTCTGCTGTCCCAGATCATGAAATGTGTTTCTATATATTCAGTTGTGACTGGGTTAGTTGAAAGTGTTTTGGAAAATTGACTTGGCTAAATCATAGAGAAACCATGGCGTGGACATGCTGGTCTGTAATTAATTGATGAGCACTAACCAGATAAAAACCAGTTGTCGGCTCCCATAAGTGCATTCATATGGGTTTGTGCCTGTTTAACCAAACAATTCAAACCCTGTTTTGATTCAACTGCTTCTAGACACTGTTTATTCCCTCTTATAAAAGTGTACGTTAGCAGAAGGAGGTGTAACGCTGTCCCAGAACAGAGGTGTACCCCTGTATGCCCATCCTAGCACTGCCCTGCCATGGAAGATGCAAAGCAGACTGCCTCCCTGGGAGCTCTGCCAGCAGCTGACTCAAGGCAAAGTGTCTTGGGGACTGGCTGTAATGGATGAGAGCTGCACCTGGGCTGGTTAAGCAGCACACCTGGTGCTGTCTGCTCCAGCAGTGATTGGGAAAGACATTGGTGTTGGCTGGCATAGCCCCCTGACAGTGTGCCTGTGGCTCACCTGGGCTTCAGCTGCAAGCAGGACTGCGAGCTCATACAGCTTTGAGGTCTTGTGTTGCCCCAGCCTGTGCGGGTGGGAGCTGGCACAGCCCTGTTCTTTCCTGCTTGGAGGAGGGAGATGGATGAAACTAGGCTGGGGGCAGCTGAGTCATGGGCTGGCTCCTTGCTTACTCTTGGGGCAGCTTCTTGCTTGAGGATCTAGAGAAACAGGAAAGGGACAGCTAGTTTCTAGTGGGGATGCTGGGCTGGCAATCTGGAAGTGTAAGAGATTGTCAGCTGTGCTACTGGCCTCAGGTTCCCCTACAAAAAAAAAATAATAGGACTAATAACTACTCTGTCATGAAGTTTGAGTTCTGGAATATCGAATGTTACTTAAGGGAGCGTTCATGGGATTATTGCTTGTTTTGTGTTTTTATTAGCAATGCTGGCACTCATTAAAATAGAAATAATCTGGGGATCTAACAGGCTCTTCATTGTGTAGCTTGCTTATTCTTTTACTGAGCTTGATCAAATGACGAAATGATTCAAGGTCTTCTGCATAAGCTGTTGCTGCAGTGTGAGAAGAAGCATGATTAAGACTTTTTAAAAAAGTTTTTGTACCATATAGGAAAAGTTAGGATGTACTAAACAGGTCCTTACTATTAAATCTTAATGCAGAGGTTTTGACCAGCCTGAAAGGCATTATGGCAAAAAGGAAATTAATGCAGTAAGTGCTTTTGGTGCCCAAGTGTTTAGGAGAGATGCTTTCCTAAGCATTCAGTGCTGCTCTTTTTCACAAAAGTTATGAAAGCACTTGGTACTCAGCCCTAAAACCCTCTTAATCTCTGCAAAACCAGAGAAGACAGCGTTTGGTTTTTCTTGGTATTCTAAAGCTGGAGGAGGGGAAAAAAATCCCACCCCAAACCTGAAAGGAAGCACACTTCATTTCCCCAACCACAGGCAAAGATCAAGTACTTCTCAAGCCATGAGAAACTCCCATGAAAAAGAGCAGAAACCCAATTTAATAATGATGTTTTTTCAAGCAATCTTAAAATATCAATGAAATAAGACAGAATTAAATGTCTTGAAAACAGCACCTTGACCCTATTTGGGGTAACACAGACTGGAGTACATTTTTCAGATCAGACTCGTCCTCCACAGCTTTCACTTCTGTGCAAGTGAGCAGAAGGGGTCATTTCAGCCCCTCGTTGCAGGATGCAGCAGCATTGAACAGCAGAAAGCAATACATGGAAAGCGAAGGAATTTAATTCCCACCTTAATCAGTGAAATGGGCTCTTTCCTATTGATTTCAGTGAGGCCTGCTGCAGACACTAATAGGCTGAGGTGAAATTGCAAATGGACTAAACCTTGCTGACACTGGTGGTGGAGGGAGAATCTGTGCCCTTCCCTGTTCATTGTAGGAGTAGGAAATGGATAAGGTCCCTCGTGGTCCTTGAAACATGGAAATACTGGAGTCCCTGCCTCAAACACACTCATGACAGGCAGCAGGGGCTTCAACTGGCTATTGATTTTTCAAATATGAAAGGATTGATAAGAGCAGGGAAAAATCATGGTGTCCTTTTAAATAGCAGAGGAAGGCTGTCCAAATGCCTAACTGCTGCTGAGCACACCATCCAGCTCTCCCCTTTCCTCTATTCCTCCTTCCTGACTTTGAAGTGAACTACTTGGGGAGACAAAACCAAACCCAGCACCCTTTACCCTCTCAACAGTGATTTTTATCCTTTTTTTTTTTTTTTTTTTTCCCAGTAGGATCAACTTGCTGTGGGATGGTTGTGCTGACCCAAGGGAGAAGCACAGCTGCAGATGGGGGTTGTGAGGAGGTAAAAGGCAGTGATCTGAGGGTGATTGGGGGGGGGACACAAAACAAAAAAGCCTGAGTCTTGTGTTGGCAGCTGAAGCTGTGAATGAACTGGCTGTGGATCTGCTGCAGGGGGTGGGCAGCTGTATTAATGCCTGGTATTGACAGGTTTGCTATTGCACCACCCTGTTATTGGAGGTGACGTGGGAGCAGGTACAGGCTGTGCTCAGCTGTCCCCTATGCAGGGCAATGGTCTCTGGCAGAGGAGGGGTCAGTGGCCCACAGCTGGCAAGTGCCCTCGAGTCCTGTAGCAGGCATAGCCAGAGCTGCTGTCAAGGTTTGAAGAGGCTTTTAAACAGAGTATGAATTTCCAAAGGTGACATGAGAATGTGAGCAAATACATTGCTTTGTGGTGTTTGATCTCTGCTGTGTTCACAGTGTGTGTGGGGGAGGGGGGGGGAAAGGGAATTTGTGCATTCTTTTCAAGGGATGGAGGGAACACCTCATTCAGCTACCGAATCTGATTGTAACAGGAACTTACCACTCCCTACATTTTTGGCTGGCTGCTGAGGTCAGAAGGGGTAACAGTAGCACTGTGCTGGGGTTAGTGTTGCTCTGGTTATGAGGAAGCTCTGTCTTGTCAACACAGGCCAAAATCGTCTCTTACTATGGACACAGATGATGCTTAAACCATTAACACTTCAGTGATAAATATCTCCTCACATGGTAAAGTCCTAGGAAAGTGGCTTTGATAAAAATCAACATGCTTGCTTAACTGGAAACTTTCTATTTTCAAGGCACTTGCACTGTGTTGGTGTATGACACTAGACTTGCTCCAATGAGTAAGGGCCCAGTGAGGCAATTTATGAGGCTGGTGGCATGGTCTTTGTTGCCTTTCAAAGCAGGTCACTCTTACACTGCTGGTGATGGCAGAGGTAGCAACTGAGGCACTGCAGCCTCATTTTTGTTTTGTGATGGTCTTTCCTGTGTCAGGAGGCCAGGCATGAGCTCTTTGGGAGAGGAGGGGTTGCCAGGTCCTCAGGAAAGGTGGTAGCTGGATTGGTTTCCAGAAAAATCTGTGCTTGTGGGTAGCTCCTCTAATGAATCCCAGGAGCTGTTAGAAAATGACTTGCTCTGGTACCACCAGCCCAGGACCATCTTTCTGATGACCTTGGTGGGTTCAGGCTTGTGTGAATGCCTGCAGCAAAGGGAGTGTTTCTGAGAGGTGTTGAGCTGACTGCAGGTACACAGGTCAGCTTTCACCTGTGTGTGATATGTGATCTTCTGGGAAGATCAGGTGTGTAGTACTCATCTGGTGAGAAGAACTTGTGGCCTGTCTCTAGCTGGAAATTTGGATACTGCTGTCCTAGAGCACGTAGCTTGCATTACCTCATTTGCTGGTAGTTTCTGCAATTGTGCTAGAGAAGGGCCAAGTTTCAGGGAGGAAAAAGTGGCCATGAGAACTTCTAAATCACTAAAAAAGACACAGACACTGCAATCTTTGTTATGACTCATCTGGGCTGTTATTTGAAAAAGGCAGGCCTGAGCAGTTGTGGACCTCCTTACTCAAGGAAGCAGCACTCATTTGTGAACTTGCTGAAGCCCTGAAAGCAGAATTGGTGTAGATGAACGGTTCCCATGCTGAGCCTCTGACCACTGATTTCCCTCCAACCATGGCCAGATGCAGCTTAGGGAGAGCTAGCAGGTCATGGCTGGCTAGTTTCTTCCCACCTGTTGCCTCCGCTGCTGCTAAACAAGTTTGAGAAGTAAAAATCCAGCAAAAATGTTCCCTTCTTTCTCCTGCAAACAAATAATGAAATAGTTCCAGGAATATTAGTAATTCCTGGATGATGGGGCTTTGCACTGAAGTGAGTGCAAATGGGGAGGTGGGGGATATCTATGAGGAAAGCTGGTGTCTGCATTACCAAAATGTGAGTGAAGATAATTTCAGGATGTTTTGGCAATGTTTTTCCCACTTTGAATTTTATTGCAGATTCGGAGTCAAAGCACTGCTGTGAACTGCAGCAGCTTGTTTGGTCACCTCCCTTCAGTGAACAAGCCACGCTCCCGTGGGGCCTTGCTGGGACATGAAAGTGCCGACAGATGAGTTTTGGCAAACCTGGCAGCATCGCTTCTGCCTCTCTGGGAATTAGGGATGCGTTGAGTCCCAGAAGGAAAGAGTATGTCCCCATGGCTCAGTAAATCTTGGTGTGAACTTCTGAGGAGGATAGGTCCGTGCTGTGTCACTGCCCAGCAGCCCGGGTACTGGGCAGAGGAGTGCTGCTGTCCTCGGCTACCGCTGCTGTTTGCTCAGGGAGCGGGAGTTAGGGCGATAACGTGTCCCTCGTGATAAAGCACTTTTGTTGTTTGCCTGCTGGATCAGAGCTAGGTAGGTGTTCTGTATTGCTGTGCATTAAGGGTGTAGGTTGTTTAAAAGAAATTAAAAAATGGGACTTTGAATGGGCTGGGTCCAGGTGTCAGAGGGTTAAAACAGAACAGTTCCGACAGTCGTTGGAGGGAGAAAGTTGTATAACATCACCTTACACTGAGCAAACATCTCCATTTTAGCTAGCTAGCCCTTTAAAATCTTAATGCGAGAGAGAAACGCTCGTGCAATCATAAAGCCATCATCTGTTTAAGGAGCTTTTAGTTTTTTTGCAATGGTCTATCGCCATCCACAAGGCAGGGAAAAAAATATTACTGCGGGGGG